>NC_134573.1:92251309-92461309 GCF_050947875.1 Dermacentor variabilis
CAGCCCCAGTATAAACTTTAAAGATATTTAAAGACATTCCATGCAGTGGCGTAGTTGGCAAAAAAGGACCAGACAAAATGACCGAACTTATGATGTTGCTGTGTCAATAGACCTGACGCGTACAACTCTGACGTTTGCCACCTTTCAGGTGAATTAAATTTGCGCCATATGTCAGGAATTCAGATGAAACGCAGTGCCGCCGAAACATGCGCGAACATACTTTTACGTGCGAGAAAAATAAATGAGATTGGTAACCTTTCCAGGGTGTTTATGTTAAGGCTCCCTTAATAGCAACGTGTAGCTTCGAAAAAGAGAAAAACACCTTCATTATTGAAGTTTTCGCAGCAGCCTCGCGCTTTTTCGTGTCGTTCAAATATGTAATGTGTATGAACTTTATTATCTTAATAAGGATACGTAGCTTTAGTGTCTTACCCGAGTGGGCAAAAGTAGGTCACGCCGTATCCCGCCATCCAAGTTGCACGTCGAACACGCCTATAGCGAAAAAATCGTGCCTCTTTTTCTTCACCAATGAACATCTGCATGGATCGCACATCTCTGTCCGAAGGTCACACAGGCCACTTGCTAGCCCGTAATCCAGTTAGGGTGCTAGGTTCGCCTCGAGCGATGACGCGAATGTAATTTGCAAATGCCCCCGCTATAGACCCGAGGTAGTCGTTTGGGCAGCTCGAGCTGGAAAGGGGTTCCGTTACGGCCTGCCTATTGTACAGTCCATCCTTCTTACTTCTTCTTTCTTTTTTCTGTCTTTTCTAGTTATTCTGCGGTTCGATTCTTTTACTGCTAGTTTGCTTCTTTGGTTCCTCGTAATAATTATTTATATCCCCGAAGGACATTTTCGTTCTTCTCAGTCGGCGCGTCTAGAACGAACTTGTAGAAAGAGATATATTTACCAAAAGCAACAAAAACAATGAAAAAGCAAATGGCGGCGTAACTAACCGATGTTAGTCGCCTCTGGGCTAGTGTAAATGCGAAGTGATGGCAATGGAAAATGTTTGCAGGTATATCTAGGACGCTTAACAAGGGTCGTGACTGCCGGAAGTAATGACACTGTGATTACAGTTTCTTGGCCTAGAGGCACTGTTTAAAATTATAGCTTTGTGGTCTATGTATGTGGCTTTTATCAGGCGAAATCGCTTGAGCGGGTTTTGTTGTGCCAGTAATATTTTCGTCATGTTCGATGCGCTCGTAATGGAACCTCGGAAGCTCATTTAGAACTTGCCTGATGACAGCTCGTGCGCAAGCCGAAAGGTTAACATGGCCTTGCTTGTCGATAATTTGCTGCCAGTGTTTGGGCCTGCTTATTCGCAGCAATGTTCAAGAATCTTATCCACAAGTGTTCATGCTGTAACTCAGCCAATCTGTAGCCAAACGTGATTATAGTGGAAATTGAGTTTATATTTTTCTTTATTATCGTCATAGCTGTAAATAACGGAAGCCGTCTGTCTAGATTTAGCCATTCAAATAGCGCATACGGTTTAAAAAATCCTAAAAAAGAATCTGAAAAGAAACCTACACAAGGTTCAAAATTCACTGACAGTTACGGTACTCCCTAATGGGAAACTAGAGCGAGGCTCTACATGTTCTTTCATTTCGCGATATACTGGCTGGGGCCGACATCTGTTTAGTGCGACACGTGGCAAAGGCAGCGAAGTGCGCCGTCACCGTCTCGCTAATCTGGAGATCACGGGACCCAGCGCCTCGGTGAAGCATGGACGCGGTTCACAGCAGAGGCCGCAAACGGACTTCCCAGAAGGCGCACGCCACTCTGGCGCCTTCTCGTAGCCACCGTCGCTGCACTAACCTTTTCCTCTCACCCTTTCGCCATGCTATCCTCCTCCGCTTTTCTCCCTCGCATCTGTCATCCCCGCTTCGCTTCGTTTTCATCTTTTGCTATATTCGCTCGCTCGCTTACGAGGCACCACGCCGACGCTCGCCTCAGGAACGGGGTCTAGGAGCTGCGCTCTAAAGGTGTGTTCGGTGCTATGCAAAAAGGAACATTAGGGTGCAATTATGAGACAAAATAATTCAGGCCGAGCTCATCTCAAGATGAATGCCTAGATAAACGCAATTAGCATTCAAACAATGTAGCGACACAGAGTACTGCCGCTGTGTGTATGTATGTATGTATGTATGTATGTATGTATGTATGTATGTATGTATGTATGCATGTATGTATGTACGTACGTACGTACGTACGTACGTACGTACGTACGTATGTATGTATGTATGTATGTATGTATGTATGTATGTATGTATGTATGTATGTATGTATGTATGAGGCGTGTATGCAACAGGGTTCATTTCTCGCTCTTCGTCTGAAAATGCTGCGCCATCTACCGCCGCCGTCACAAATTCCATGCGCGGCATGTGTGTTCATATATACTCAAGTAAAACCAGCTGAATATATGTGGCACGGTATTCATTACCCCCTTAACCGGAGAAACGTTTAATAATGTTTTTGCCATTTAAGAAGGTACACATACCCAGTGCCGCAGACATATTGACTCCAAGTTGGCGTCAAAGAGGTTGACTGAAGATCAGTCCATGGCCAGAATTTAATTTCATCGGTCTTAGGTGCAGAAACAACCATTTTTATTATGAGGCAGGTCGTAATGAGGGACTCTGGATTAATTTTCACCACCTGGGGTTATGTAACGCGCACCCAATACACGATACGCCGGCGTTTTTGTATTGCACCCGCATTAAAATGTGGGCCTCGCGGCCGGGATTCCATCTCCCGCACTCGGGCTTAGTAGCGCAACGCCATAGTCACTGCGACGCCACGGCGGATGGCCCATGCCCAGCCACCCAGGTTAGTGCAACAGTTCGTTTCCAGCATGGTTCTCTCAGCACAGCAGCCCCCCCAAAAGACCACGGGCTCACAACTACAATACCGACTGACTCAAGTTGGTGGGAAAACTTTTACACAGCCAGACACTGCAAAGTGCAGAAGGAGCCATAGCAATGTTGATCGAAGAATATTCTCTTCTCTCAAGCATTTTAGTCTGGTTTTTCCTTGTGAGATTTCTTTCATCAGAAAGTAGCATACATGAGCTGTAATATGTCGCTCAATATGAAAGACACCTCGCACCTATCCCCCCCTTTTCACCCCCCGCACGAAAAAATAAAGGAGCTTACCATGTCGGCCTAACCTATAGATGATGGCGCTTGTGCCATATAGGAAGAATGATCCAGAGAGGTTGGTAACCTAAATCAAATTAGAGATATCCCGCATCCGCGCTTAATATTGATCCGCTGAGAAACATATGCACGCTAGCCCAAACGTACCATATGATTTCACTCATAATAACAACTAATGCATCTATCTTCTCTAGGCACAAACACACACACTATATACTTTCACGTCGGTTACTTGGCAACAATGTTACTGGAAACCTCGCAAGCATTTTCACCGAAGTATTTTCTCCGTATAAAAAGAACAACGCCCTACGAAAGAACGCCACGTCTCTCCAGAATTAATGGGAACTGCCGCAACGCAATGCCCGAAATACTCTTTGAACCATAATTTTTTTATTACACTTCAACGCACAGAGAATAACGTCTCACTGCTGTCCCTAATGCTACCAGCTGGCAAGCGTCGGAGAAATCTTCTCGCTCAGAGTGCCATGCTCCCTTCTTGCGTTCGTCGCTGTGTCTTTAGGTCTGCGCCGAGAATCCACAACGCCGCGGCGCAACGGGAAACGTACGAAAAAAAAAACAGCAACATTCCCTGGCCAAAGCTATGCAAGTTCCGCAGACATTTGCACGCTCGCGTAAATACATCGGGGAACCCGTGCTCGGCTTCCTTTACGCCCCATAACCTGCGCTCTACTCGTCCCATTCATCTCTATTACTGTTGGCGTGAGTTTCCATATGCGCGTGCGCCTCGCACGCTGCGTCGGCACGCGAGAACAGCTCCTGCTTGAGACGAGGCCTAACGGTAATCTACGAGGCGCCATTAAAATGCGACGGGAAAGGGCACCGTAGAAAAAAAGAGGAGGAGGAGGAATGAGTGAGAGAGAAGGAGCTCGAGTTTTGCCTCTGCCGCACAACCAAATGGCGCTAAACAAGAGCAACCTCGTCAGTTTCTTGGAGACCGGTGGCTGAGAGAGCTGTGCCTTCTCTCAGCGAAGAAGACGACGACGCTAAATGCATACAGGATTATCATTTCTGACTTTTATGACCTTTTTAAAAGTCACCTGTGACAGATAGAATAATTCTTGTCCTCGAGCTGGATTATTCGACGAGGTGGACGTTACTAGCACGAGGATTCGAAACGCATATTCAACAAATTAACCAAAGTGTAATTAACTTCTTAATTAATTACGTTACGGCACCCATTCCAATTTACGAATTGTACCCCGTGAGCTTGCAAGACGTATCCGCTTGAAATGAATTTCCAGAACGGCATCTCTTTTGAGATATTATTTCCCAAAGTGGAATGAAATGCACGAGCGTTTCAGTTAGTTTTGAGCTTCAATGCATAAAATAGCTTTTTATTAAAAGGTAAGTGGAACAGCAGTGCATTTTTACGGCAGGAATGATGGCACATATCTCCGAACTGGTGTCACTCTGTAAATTCATACCAAGTGGATTCGCAAGGCAAACTCAACGGCAACAATTCGTGAATTGCCATGTGTGCGTAAAGTAAATAATTCGAAAGATAATTAGATGATTTTTGTTAATTATTTGGATATGTGTTTTGATTTTTGGTCCATGTCCGCCTCTATGAATAGCCCAGTTCAAGAACTACAATTAGTTCATCCGCAACAGGCTATTCAAAAAAATCTATGGAACTTAAAAATGATTGCCCTGTATATCCTGTAATGCAGTCAGGAAAACTTCACATTTATGCCCTCTTAGAAAGGAAAGATCTTCGAATGTCTTATGTGGTGGCTTCATTGTTCCAATGGGACCGTACTTGAGATGTCATGAGCCCGTCAATAAAAACAAACAGAATCTCTAACACCGTGGTCTCAGCATGCATGTCAGAAATTACGAAGGATCGCATAGATTTCTTTTCTTTCCAAGCTACCATTGTGTTACCTTGCGTTGCCAAAATGAACAAGTATGTTGCTCTGTCCAACTATTGAGCATCTAGGCTTCGAAAATTCATCATAAGAGCAGCTCCGACGGCTGCACTCGACGTTATTCCGCCCGCTGGAATTTCGCAATTTTTTGGTAGCTTATCATGAGCGAAGTTATGAGACACTGAGTTCAGTTTCAGCACTCCGTCATTACGTGGAACACAAAGCAGTATTCAAACCATACAAGAGGCGCACATAAATACGTCATTTATTAAATTACGCATGACATTATAGGATTAGTGGGTCCAAAAATTCTGTCCACCCGTCTGTGGCCAAGAAATGCGGGCCGATCCTGGGGATAATGCAATTGCAGGCTGACCGTAGCCCGGTATTGAATCCTTTCTCAATATAGAGGGGGAGTATGCACAGTTTAATCCCATTGCAGGCGCGTTTAACAGCGGCCGACCGATGAGGTGAGATAACGACCTACTGCAGGCGCAAACATTATGTGCATGGGTGTAAAACGGTCTACGGGTCATTCCTTTCCCGCGCTTTCTATGCGAAAAATGCATCACAGCCGTTCTCTTGACTATACACATCCCGTCTGGATTGATGCGGACGCACATTACAGCATTTCTGTCATTGGGTCTCGTATGGTGCGCTCTCAACTCCCGCTTTCCCTGTCATCACAACCCGGTGCAAAGAGAACGCCCCTGATTGTAGTGGAAGATTTGAACGCGGACGTATCAAAACACACAAACACCCGGTCACCGCACGACCCCAATGAAGTGTTCGGAATAACATCCTCTACGGATGATTATACCTGCTTACCATAAAGCAAGGAGGAGTCATTGATCACGTAAGTTTAAGCACAGTGCTCAGCGATTTAAACGCGATACTGAAACGATACGGCGGCCGGCGCTTCTTGCGCCACCGGTGATCACTGGGCGATTGCTGAGGAGGCCGAATGCAGTTACGATGAATCAAAAAGATTCTCGCTTTCCTGTGACAAAAAAAGCATAATCTGGGTGTCGCCAACGGTGGTGCAAGGAAGTACAGGCAGCCATTTCGTCCGAGTATCGCGTTTCAATCGCTCAGCACTGTACGTGGCATCTACAAAGGGAAAATACTAATGTAGATGCCACACTTCAGCACCCGTAGATCCATACTCAGTGTAGTGGCACCAAACACGTGCAAAAAACAAACACGAGGAAGAAGTAGAAAACGCAAAAAACAAGGTAAAGAGAAGAATGTACCTCTGTGGAATGCGAAATGTGAAGTACACAACTAGGGGAGTGAGC
Source organism: Dermacentor variabilis (assembly GCF_050947875.1). Lineage (NCBI taxonomy): Eukaryota > Metazoa > Arthropoda > Arachnida > Ixodida > Ixodidae > Dermacentor > Dermacentor variabilis. The sequence continues at coordinate 92,257,656 of NC_134573.1, forward strand.
TTGTATATATATATATATATATATATATATATATATATATATATATATATATATATATATATATATATATATATATATATATCTATACGTTGACATTTATTGCATACAACATGCACAAATATTACTTTTCACACAGCACCTGTACAAAACAGACGCAACAGCGGCAATACAAGCCCAAGTTGAATATAACGCTACGCATATGCTGGATAATTCCCGTTGAGTAAGCTTCCTCGACTATTTATTTCTTTACCAAAGTTCGCGGGGAGGCATTGTAGTAGGGGGATGGCTATACAAACGATGAAGAAATCGCGTTAAAATAAACTGATATGCTACAGTCCAAACGTGAGCGCATTGCAAAATAATAATAATAACTAGAGCGCAAACGTCACACTGGTCATTTGGAACATCATGCATAAGGGCGCACGAGAGCTGCGTCAAAGACATCATAGAATATATATATATATATATATATATATATATATATATATATATATATATATATATATATATATATATATGTAGTCATACCATAAGAAGCCAACAAACACTTAAACCAAGGAAAACAGAGGGGTAATTACTTGTGCTCAATAAATGATAGAAAGAAACAATAGGTTAAAGTTAAATGGATGAAAAAACAACTTGCCGCAGGTAGGAAGTGAACTTTCTTGACCATTTTATGTGTACTAATAGAACCCTGGGAGTATATATATATATATATATATATGTATATATATATATATATATATATATATATATATATATATATATATATATATATATATATATATATATATATATATATATATATCATCATCAGCCGAGTTACGCCCATTGTAGGGCAAAGGCCTCTCCCATACTTCTCCAACTACCCCGGTCATGTACTAATTGTGGCCATGTTGTCCCTGCAAACGTCTTAATTTCATCCGCCCGCCTAACTTTCTGCCGCCCCCTGCTACGCTTCCCTTCCCTTGGAATCCAGTCTGTAACCCTTAATGACCATCGGTTATCTTACCTCCTCATTACATGTCCTGCCCATGCATATTTCTTTTTCTTGATTTCAACTAAGATGTCGTTTACCCGCTTTTGTTGCCTCACCCAATCTGCTCTTTTCTTATCCCTTAACGTTACACCCATCATTCTTCTTTCCATAGCTCGTTGCGTCGTCCTCAATTTCAGCAGAACCTTTTTCGTAAGCCTCCAGGTTTCTGCCCCATATGTGAGTACTGGTAACACACAGCTGTTATACACTTTCCTTTTGAGGGATAGTGGCAACCTGCTGTTCATGATTTGAGAATGCCTGCCAAACGCACCCCAGCCCATTCTTATTCTTCTGGTTATTTCAGTCTCATGATCCGGATCCGTGGTCACTACCTGCCCTAAGTAGATGTATTCCCTTACCACTTCCAGTGCTTCGCTACCTATCGTAAACTGCTGTTCTCTTCCGAGACTGTTAAACAATACTTTAGTTTTCTGCAGATTAATTTTCAGACCCACCCTTCTGCTTTGCCTCTCCAGGTCAGTGAGCATGCATTGCAATTGGTCTCCTGAGTTACTAAGCAAGGCAATATCATCAGCGAATCGCAAGTTGCTAAGGTATTCTCCATCAACTTTTATCCCCAATTCTTCCCACTCCAGGCCTCTGAATACCTCCTGTAAAGATGCTGTGACTAGCATTGGAGATATCGTATCTCACTGTCTGACGCCTTTCTTTATAGGGATTTGTTGCTTTCTTTGTGGAGGACTACGGTGGCTGTGGAGCCGCTATAGATATCTTCCAGTATTTTCAAATATGGCTCATCTACACCCTGATTCCGTAATGCCTCCATGACTGCTGAGGTTTCGACTGAATCAAACGCTCTCTCGTAATCAATGAAAGCTATATATGAGGGTTGGTTATATTCTGCACATTTCTCTATCACTTGATTGACAGTGTGAATATGGTCTATTCTTGAGTAGCCTTTACGGATTCCTGCCTGGTCCTTTGGTTGACAGAAGTCTAAGGTGTTCCTGATTCTATTTGCGATTACCTTAGTAAATACTTTGTAGGCAACGGACAGTAAGCTGATCGGTCTATAATTTTTCAAGTCTTTGGCGTCCCCTTTCTTATGGATTAGGATTATGTTAGCGTTCTTCCAAGATTCCGGTACGCTCGAGGTTATGAGGCATTGCGTATACAGGGTGGCCAGCTTCTCTAGAACAATCTGACCACCATCCTTCAACAAATCTGCTGTTACCTGATCCTCCCCAGCTGCCTTCCCCTTTGCATAGCTCCTAAGGTTTTCTTCACTTCTTCTGGCGTTACCTGTGGGGTTTCGAATTCCTCTAGGCTATTCTCTCTTCCACTATCGTCGTGGGTGCCACTGGTACTGTATAAATCTCTATAGAACTCCTCAGCCACTTGAACTATCTCATCCGTATTAGTAACGATATTGCCGGCTTTGTCTCTTAACGCACACATCTGATTCTTGCCTATTCCTAGTTTCTTCTTCACTGCTTTTAGGCTTCCTCCGTTCCTGAGAGCCTGTTCAATTCTATCCATATTATAGTTTCTGATGTCCGCTGTCTTACGCTTGTTGATTAACTTAGAAAGTTCTGCCAGTTCTATTCTAGCTGTCGGGTTAGGGGCTTTCATACATTGGCGTTTCTTGATGAGATCTTTCGTCTCCTGCGATAGCTTACTGGTTTCCTGTATAACGGCGTTACCACCGACTTCTATTGCGCACTCCTTAATGATGCCCATGAGATTGTCGTTCATTGCTGCAACACTAAGGTCCTCTTCCTGAGTTAAAGCCGAGTACCTGTTCTGTAGCTTGAGCCGGAATTCCTCTAGTTTCCCTCTTACTGCTAACTCATTGATTGGCTTCTTGTGTACCAGTTTCTTCCATTCCCTCCTCAAGTCTAGGCTAATTCGACTTCTTACCGTCCTATGGTCACTGCAGCGTACCTTGCCGAGCACGTCTACATCTTGTATGATGCCAGGGTTCGCGCAGAGTATGAAGTCGATTTCATTTCTAGTCTCACCATTCGGGCTCCTCCACGTCTACTTTCGACTAACCCGCTTGCGGAAAAAGGTGTTCATTATCCGCATATTATTCTTTTCTGCAAATTCTACTGATAATTCTCCTCTGCTATTCCTAGAACCTATGCCATATTCCCCCACTGACTTGTCTCCAGCCTGCTTCTTGCCTACCCTGGCATTGAAGTCGCCCATCAGTATAGTGTATTTTGTTTTGACTTTACCCATCGCGGATTTCACGTCTTCATTAAAGCTTTCGACTTCCTGGTCATCATGACTACATGTAGGGGCATAGACTTGTACCACCTTCAATTTGATCATCTTATTAAGTTTCACAACAAGACCTGCCACCCTCTCGTTAATGCTATAGAATTCCTGTATGTTACCAGCTATTTCCTTATTAATCAGGAATCCGACTCCTAGTTCTCGCCTCTCCGCTAAGCCCCGGTAGCACAGGACGTGCCCTCTTTTTAGCACTGTATATGCTTCTTTTGGCCTCCTACCTTCACTGAGCCCTATTACATCCCATTTACTGCCCTCTAGTTCCTCCAATAGCACTGCTAGACTCGCCTCAATAGATAACGTTCTAGCGTTAAACGTTGCGAGGTTCATGTTCCACTGGTGGCCTGTCCGGAGCCAGGGATTCTTAGCACCCTCTGCTGCATCGCAGGTTTGACCAACGCCCTGGTCAGTTGCTTCGCGGCTGCTGGGGACTGAGGGCCGCGGTTTGATTGTTGTATTCATATAGGAGGTTGTGGCCAAGTACTGCACCAGGGTGGCCAATCCTGCTCTGGTGAGAGAGTGCGTTACCGGTTCTGGTCACCGGGATCAGGCCGCGCTCCAGGCCTGTTTGTGCAATTTTCTCAACACACGTTTTTTTTTGTATTTTCCGGTGGAGAATTGCGCGGCACCGTGATTTGAATCACGGTCCTCTTGCACTGGAGACGGATGCTCTACCGTCCCCGCAGGAGTTAAATTAAAGATTGGATTATGGGGTTTTGCGTGACAAAACCACTTTCTGATTATGCACGCCGTAGTGGAGGACTCCGAAAATTTCGAACACCTGGGGTTCTTTAACGTGCACCAAATTCTAAGTACACGGGTGTTTTCGCATTTCGCCCCCATCGAAATGCGGCCGCCGTGGCCAGGGTCCGATCCCGCGACCTCGTGCTCAGCAGTCTAACACCATAACCACTGAGCAACCACGGCGGGTCCCGCAGGAGTTGTACGTCTCATTTAACCTACAGTGGTGAACTATTTGATCAGTCAAGGTGGGCCAATCTGAGCTCGGTTATACTGCATGGATGGCACTCGGCTAGAGAACCTGGTATTTATGACCTGCACATGTGTGGCCACACATAATTGAGGACATATAATTTTTTTAGGAGGGTTTCCGTACAGTGATAAAATGAAGGAAAAGACATTAAAAAGAAAGAAAAAAAGGGGAAAAAAAGGAACATAAATTGTGATTTGAACTCGTGATCCTTCAATGTTGCCCGGAAAGGAAGCTCAGGCGGTTGGTTCGTCAAGCCAGCGGTTACTCTCAAGCGCCATAGCTCCTGCTCCGAGCCTCATACTTATGTGGAAAGGGACTGACGTTGTCCGCGACAGTCGATTCTGAGTGGTTGGAAGGCATAATTTCTTGGAAAAATGGCCGCCAGAGGAGCAGCGTGAACTCGAGCGGCTTTAGAGACTAGGAAAACTGCCTTAAAATATTTAGACTCGAGAGGAAGCTTCGTTAACAAACTATAACACGGCAATCAGCACTCGAATACGACGAGAGAAATTATTGAGACGTGGAAAATTCCCTTGAAATAAATCTGGTTTGCGAGACAAATGCTTGTATGTATTGAATCTCTTAAAAGATGAGGGGGGAAATATGCGCTCACTGAGAGGGCATCGTCAGCACGAGACCACCACCAGGCACCTTACTGAGATGTGGAGAGCTTCGCGGCCGGAACGAAGCCTCCCCTCTCCGCCGGCCAAGCGTGGAAAACGCGCTTTCCGATCGCTCAAGGTTGCGCAGGCATAGTATAGCTCTAGCGTCTAGGAAAAGCTTAAACAGGTGCGAGGGCGGCACGCATAGCGTGGGAAGCTAGCCGCCGGAATAGCTATCTCAAGTACTGCTGCTGGCGAGGGCGAAATACCTTCGTGTAATTATAGTAACCCTAATAGGACTTATTTCAAAGAAAAAAAAGAAAAAAAAAGGAAACGGCTCAGAAGGCTATACTTCGAGAGCTATGACTGATGCTTTTCTATATATATGTATTCATCTCATCTATGGGATCGCATGCGCGCGCTGTTGCTTTGACTCTACGTGTAGTAGTTAAGAGAGCCAGTTTAAGGGCGGAGAAGAAGGAAGGAGAGGAAAGCAATATTGCAGCGCCGTGGTTTTAAAGCGCAACCGTGGTAGGTAAACGGAAGGCGATATAAGCATGCGTGTCCATGATACACACACGACAAACTGCCTTACAATATTTAGACTTAAGGGGAAGCTTCGTTAACAAACTATAACACGGCAATCAGCACTCGAATATAATTATAACCCTAATAATAATTGTAAATATTCATCTCATCTATAGGATCTAAAGCGCGCGCTGTTTCTTTGTCTCTGCGTGTAGTAGTTAAGAGAGCCAGTTTAAGGGCGGAGAAGAGGGAAGGAAAGGAAAGTCTCTGAAGCAAACTTGCAGCGCCGTGGTTTTAAAGCGCAACCGTGGTAGAGAAACGGAAAGGCGATATAAGCTTGCGTGGCCATGATACGCACACGACAAACTGCCTTACAATATTTAGACTTGACGGGTAGTTTCGTTAACAAACTATAACACGGCAATCAGCACTCGAATATAATTATAACCCTAATAATAATGGTAAATATTTATCTCATCTATAGGATCTAAAGCGCGCGCTGTTTCTTTGTCTCTGCGTGTAGTAGTTAAGAGAGCCAGTTTAAGGGCGGAGAAGAGGGAAGGAAAGGAAAGTCTCTGAAGCAAACTTGCAGCGCCGTGGTTTTAAAGCTCAACCGTGGTAGAGAAACGGAAAGGCGATATAAGCATGCGTGGCCATGATACGCACACGAAAAACTGCCTTACAATATTTAGACTTGAGGGGTAGTTTCGTTAACAAACTATAACACGGCAATCGGCACTCGAATATATTTATAACCCTAATAATAATTGTAAATAGTCATCTCATCTATAGGATCTAAAGCGCACGCTGTTTCTTTGTCTCTGCGTGTAGTAGTTAAGAGAGCCAACTTAAGGGCGGAGAAGAAGGAAGGAGAGGAAAGCAATATTGCAGCGCCGTGGTTTTAAAGCGCAACCGTAGTAGGGAAACGGAAGGCGATATAAGCATGCGTGTCCATGATACGCCCACGACAAACTGCCTTACAATATTTAGACTTGAGGGGAAGCTTCGTTAACAAACTATAACGCGGCAATCAGCACTCGAATATAATTATATATATTCTATATTATATATTATTATATTATATTATTATATAATCAGCACTCGAATATATATATATATATATATATATATATATATATTTATTTATTTATTTATTTATTTATTTATTTATTTATTTATTTATTCATTCATTTATTTATTGAAATTACGTTATGGGGGGATTTACTTTCAAAAACCACGATCTGATAATGAGGTACACTCTAGTGGAGGGACTTTAACGTGCACCTAAATATAAGTACACGGAAGTTTTTTTTCACTTCTCCCCCATCGAAATGCATGGCCGCGTTTCGTCGAGGCTGGGATTTGATCGAGCGACCTCGTCCTTAGCAGTATTACACCAAAGCCACTAAGCAACCATGGCGGATATATATACATATATATTACAACATCAGCTCGAGCAGAGCGCATACACGTGGCTCTACTCATTCAGTGCATGCTCGCGCACTACTTTGGCGATTCGTAAAGCAAAGAAGGGATAAGGCGGGTACACACGTACGCAAGAGGAGAGAAGTGGACAACACGAACGCCGTCCACTTCTCTCCTCTTGTGTCGGCGTCTGCTCGTCTTACCCCTTCTTTGCATTAGGAATCCTTACCAACTAACTAGTTCAGCTCTCTGTCGTTCTATACTTCGTGAAACCATTATTCGCGCATCACTGCCACGTTTAGACACGGAAGGTTGTTACAATTCAAGTTTTTACCTGGGGAAAATCATTCATAGGGACAGACGTGCCTGTAGCTACTATATGCTTCATGTTAAATCGGCGGTCACGGTGACTAGATATGTGCGCTCGTGATTCTGTGTAGATGTCTTTGTATACTGCTGTGCGATTGAGATAGACGTCACGTAGGAGAGTAACACGGACAACTTATTCTCGTTATGAAAGCATACGAAAGCGAAGCGGGCTTTAATTTCAGTGTTGCTACTAGGAAACTTGTTATTATGGGTTAAAAGGCGAGCGGCAAGATTGTGGATTTTCACAGGCGGTCAGCAGGACTTTGGATGGCGCGGTCAGTGTATACTGAAGAATAGGCTGGATGTTTGGTACATATGGGCGTTACTTTACATCTGGAGGCAGATATCTGAAGTTTCTTCGATTGATGTTAAGAGTGCATGCAGCTTTTAAAGTTACCGCTTCTATCGGGTAGTTTCAAGCAAGACATGATGAAAATGTCACTCCTAAACTGTTTGCTTGTCTTCTTGGTGGGAAAGGCTGATTATTCATATGAAACTGGGCTGAAAATACAAAAAAAATGTAAAACGCATTTCCGGGAAAAGCTGATGTATTTGCATTTAGCTATATTTAAAGACATGAACCATGTGTTGAATGGAGTACATATAATTTATCAAGGTCTGCTTGTAACGCCAATTTATCGAACTACTCATTCTTTACGCTATACACAGCAGAGTTAACTGCCTAAAGCCGGATTTTCGACGTTATGCCATTGCAATAAATGGCACTGGCCCCGCACAAACCCCTTAGGGACCCTAGCGAGAAACAGAAGTATTCGCCGATTCGATTCCGTTCATCACAAATTTTTAGATGCGTCCACAAGTTTAGTGCTGGGGCTATCGAGTAATTCTTTCAGTTCTCTGACGAAGGACAATTTATGGAATAGAAGAGCGTAAAACAACTTGTGAAATACTCTTTTGAAAAATCTTCTATATACAATCGCTTTCGTAGTGAAAATATTTGAACACCCGATTGAGAAAATTAAATAATAGACGTGATGCAAGAATGCCTTGCCCTAAAATTGTGTTATTAATCTACAAATAAAATATTGATTTGAAGGAGACGAAAAATGCTTGAATGTAGGTTACAAATTTTTGCTACAGACGCTTGTTAGAGATATTTGTCTATAGTTTGGGGCGCGATTACGTGGGTAGTAGTAGTAGTAAAGATTTTATTGCGGTCCTGAGGAGCTAGGCAGGGGGCCTGCTAGGTAGGCCCCTAACAAGCCGTTGGCTAGTCCCATGTCGGAGCAGAGAGATCAGGCCTCTCCGCTCGTTCACGGGCCATCTGGATAGCCAGGAACTGGACGTCTTGTTTCGGGTCTGTGGTGGCCTTCGCCTAGTCTTCTTCTCGGTTAAAATCCTGTAACACAGGGCACTGCCAGAGCATGTGATTTAATTAGCAAAATTTAGTACCACAATCTGGGCAGAGTGGATCAATGTCGGGGTGGAGCATGTTCAGAAATCCCCCAGAGGGGTAGGGCCCCGTCTGGAGCATGCGGAGTGTGCTTGCTTGTAGTCTGTTGAATTTATGATGGGGGAAGGAAAAACTCTGCCTATTTCATCTGTAATGAAATGTGTAATGAGATGAGATTAGAGGCGCAGCCTGCTAAAGCCTCGGTTTGCTCTCCTTGAGGAAACTCTTGGACGAGGGCTCAATTCCGCTCAACATCGGACGTAATCTTTTAGGTCCCTCTGCAGTGGCACACGCCTACAGGTGGCCAAAGGGACCCAGTGACCCAAGCTGGCATCAAACATGCTCGTTGAAGACCAGCACAGACTGAATGGCACATAGCCAGCGCTCCACATCGGCGTCAAAGAGTTTCATTAGGGAGCGTTACATACCCAGTTCCGCATCTACAGCGTCACATGACACACACCGTCATCGCTTAATGGCTATGGTGTTGAGCTGCTAAACACGAGGTCACGGGATCGAATCCCGGACACAGGGGCCGTATTTCGATGGCGGCGAAATGCCTAAACACCCGTGTACTTAGATTTAGGTGCACGGTAAGGAACCCGAAGTGGTCCACATTATACCGGAGACTATTGCGTGCCTGATAATCATAACGGGGTTTTTGCACGTAAAATTCCCTAATTTCTTTTTTTAACCCATGATGGCCTGACACGGGTTCGTTTAGGAGCAGCACATCTGTTCAGATTCCCACAAAGCCAGTCTCCAAAGTTGGTCCAACGATTGGTTTCGAAGCCTGTTTCATCAACGCGGCAGTCCGATTTCCGACCCCTTCCACCATGCACTACCCAGTGAAGCAGGTAGGTGGCAAAATGGTTAGATTCCAACGTAAATGTATACTTGCCCTCGCCAAGTGCATGAAGTACCCCAAGCATGCTAATGCGACAAAAAAATTGCGCATGATTACTTCAAGATGAGCTCAATTGCTTCACACGATGAGCTTTATTGTGTTTGTATATCTATCTCATGAGACAGAGCCCACCGTGGTATCCAAGTATTTGATGTTGTGTTGCTCAGCACGAGGTTCCGGGATCAAATATTTGCTGCGAAGGCCGCATTTCGATGGGGCCGAAGAAGTAAAAAGCGAGCGTACCTTGCATTGGGCGCACGTTAAGTAACCCCAGGTGGTGAGAACTGATCATTTGTTACCAACTATGACGTTCCTGATAATGAAACAGAGCTCCTGGAAATTAAATACAAGTGAATTATATTATCAGGCAGGAATCGTTCACATGTTCTCAGAAATGCCAACTTCCATTTCAGCAATTACTGTTGTCGATCACAACAGAGCGAAAGAAAAAATCAAGGACAAAGCAGGAAGCTGGCAACGTGACTCAAAAGAACTCAATCTATCAACGTCAGATCACTCAATACAAAAATAAAGTACCCTTCTCCAAGCTTCTGCCAAGGAGCATTACCGATAGGAAAATTGCATTAACTCGTGACTGATCACCTCGCCCATGAGACTAAGAGAAAACGCACGGTCGCAAGTCGCTTGAGGTGCGCCTCCTCCTTTGCAGAGGCTGAGAGAAAGCCTGATGGATGTAACAACCAGGTGAACACCCTTCGATCGAATACAACGCAAGTATTGAGAATAAATGTGCAGCCGTGCTAGCCGCTTCACTTCTCTAATGGGCAAATTTTCCCTTTGGCTACTTTCAAGCAGCAGCTTAATGAACCAGGTGTTCAATGAACCTCTCTGACGTCAACTTGGCCTCACGACAATTACAAAAATCACGCGCATAACGCCGCCTCAGTACGCAAAACCTTGCAAAAGGATTACCCGCTCGCTGCAGAACACTTATTGATTCCAAGAACCATTCTATGCCAAATCGTCAAGACTTCGCAATACGTAGATGTCCACTGGAATCGACTCTGCTTAATTTGCAGAATTCAGATCAATTTCAGATTCCTGAGACTTGGGTATCTGGTGCCACTTTGTAGTGAAAACAAGAACTGGGTGTAATGAAAAATTTGGCGGTCCTGGACGACACGTGACACATGTAAGCGCTGACGTGAGCTCTCCCACCAACACGCCGTCATCCTTATGTCGCCTTTATGCCGTTGTGATCATTCCTTTGTTGCAATGTCGCAGTCATTATTCTGCTTGCTGTTATCGATCTCTGTACCAACGTTGTCATATTGTCGGGATTCGGACGTCATTCTGTCGCTGCCATGCCATTGTCTCTTTGCCGTCGGAATGTTTCCGTCATCTCCATTCTGGCGTAGTAGGTTTAGTGTCGTCATCCTGTTGTAGTAATTCTAACGACCTCATGCATTTGTCGTCATGCTGCCATCGCTATGCCATCGTCCTAATTGCATCAGTGTTATCACAGCTTCCTCATTCTATTTTCATCCAGCCGTCATCATCACGCATTGGTCGTCATTGCAGCACTGACATGTCATTGTCGTCATGCCGTCATTGTCATGCCGACATTGTCATGCCGTCGCTGTCAGTCATCGTCATTCCAGCGTCGTAATCCTATTGTGGTCCTCATATTGTCATCACGCCACTGTAATCGTTTAGCATCGTTATTTCGCTGCTGTCATGTCGCCGTCGTCATGACCTGGCGTTGTACCATCGTCATCATTCCAATATCATGATCCCGTTGTACTATGCCGTGGCCATTTTATTGTTATCGTCAATCTATTGCTGTGATTGCATCGTTGTCATGCCAGTGTTGTCATTGCGTTACCGTTAAACAGTCGTAGTGATACCGTCATGGTTGTTTAATTGTCACTTTGTTGTGGTGGTCGCACTGTCATGCCAATGTCATCAATCATACCGTGTCTTTATTCCACGGTAATCCTACACTCGCTGCCATTCTGTCGTGGTCGTTTCATTGTCGTCATTCTGTCGTCATGCCATCGATGCGCATGATCGATAGCCACAATTTCACCAATTGCGAGGCGTTTCCCCGTAAAAATGTGTGCTTTATACTTGCGAATTGTTATTAAACAACAACAGCGTTTTTCAAAAACACAAATAAAATCATCGCCTAAACCGATTATGAAAGCGCGTGGAATCCGCACATATTCTTAAAAATAAACATTGCCCACATTTGTATATGTGTCAGTGGCTCCGAAAATATCTAGGTTTTGAAATAGTTACTATTCAACGTCTAATGTAATCATATGATCAATGTGGCCGTTAAATAATTGAAAAATGTCAAGATAATACCTGATGAAACGACAGTATGATTAGGAGGCAAGCCGAACTGGGTAACGTCAGAATAAATTTCACCACCTTGGGTTCTTTAACGTCGAACTTAATGCAAGTACAAGAGTATATCTTGCGTTTTGAGCCCATCGATATGCGAATGCTTCGGCACAACTCGAACTCGGACGTCCGAGCTCAGCAGTGTAACGCGATAGCCACTGGAATAGCAGGGTGCGTCGAGCGTAAATATGCTCTGTTCGGTTATGAGGCAGTTATTTTGTTGTGAAAGAGCGTTTGCGTTGCGTAAGGTATGTTAGCTACGTTAAATATCCGTCGTCCTCTCGATTTCCGTTCTTGCAGATGATTCCTCCTTTTACGGGAGAGAACTACTCAAGCAATCCATGCTATATTTTTCATCTCCAAAGTCCTTATGGGCTTTGTAAAATTAATGGGCTTTGAGTTCCTTTGTTATGTTTCGAATAAGATGAAAATTATTACATCGAAAGATCTGGCGCGAGCAGGTAATGCTGCAGACAGACATGTACGACCTAGCCCCTAAACATGGCACAAGACGAGTACTGGCAGACGGGAGCGCAGTGGCTGTATAGGGGCCCGAAAAACGAAAAAAAAAAACGTTATATGTAGATGCACGAGGGCCTGTATGTAGAGACAACCAGAGTGCTGGAAAACCAGCCTTCTTCGCGAGTAAACAGTTACACTCACGGGGACAGCCCTCACTGTGGAGCGGCGCCGATCGAGTAAGCCCTCGTAAATTCTCGTACGGTAACAGAGTGCACATACAACAGCGTTTAAAATAAGGAAACGGGGAAGGGTTTATGGAGGGACGAAAGAGGGGTAGACGAAGTAGGACTGGAGGTCCAGCCATCGCCGAGTAATGGCATGCTTGAAACCTTGGGCCACGAGTGCTCGTTTATTATTTACCCGGACGTTGGTGTTTTAAGGAGTTGGCTGCTTTACGCAACGAGTCGGCACAGGCACACGCACACTCGTCCAACTTTGTCAAGGAGTTGGCTGGAATGAACCGTAAACAATGAAGGCTTTCGCGTACGCGCCATGTCAGTCTGCGGAACATTGCCCGGTTACTTCTGCAAGTGTGCGTTTAACTGGAAGAAATTTGCAAAATGCGGAGCGTCCTATTTGAGCGGGGTTTCTAACAAGATTTTATTACCCTTTCCCTATCTTGTGTCTTCCTAATTTGATTTCTCGTTTACTCTTGAAATACCACCTTTTCCTTTCGTTGGCCGCTTAATTTCGTCACTCCGCATCCCCCGATGGGGCAGACTTTAGCGAGTGCTGGTCATTTGTGAACATATCTTAAATGTGAACTATATTACATGCGAGTTGTGCGCTGGATTAGCGTTTTATTATTCGGCACGCATGTGTTCAATCCTCCCAAACATGGTATTTCCGCAGCAGCCTGTTCTTTTTTAATTCGTACACGGCATAGAATGACGTCATAGATGTCGCCTATAGCATTTTTACACACATCATCCAGAACAAAAAATTTCGGGCTTTTACATCTTATAGAGCAAATGAGAGACGTCGACGGTATTTAAGTAGAACTCCTGAAATTTGTAGTCGGCATTATATGCCAAGCAATTACGTATATTATAACATGATCTTAAGAGGGAGCGTCTTCCCTCAAGGCGCGCAGTTAGCTCTAGTAATAGCTATGATTATAAAGGGTGATAAAACCATGCTAAATAATTATTGCCGAGTTTCGATACTGCCTATTTTTTCAAAAGTTACCGAAAAATTACTGCATGTAAGGAAAACGACATACCTGAATGACCACAATCTTCGCCATAATTTTCAGCATAGGATTAGGAAGTGCCGCTCAACAGAAACAGTTCTTTTGCTATTTTTGTTTTGTTATTTTTGTTATTGATAGGGTTGAAATGAGATAATGGACGAGGCAAATTAAACACAAGATTAAAGGAATGGGCTAATCATAATGAGTTAAAATTAATGCTGTTTTAACAAAATTTGTTTCCTACGCTCCGAAAGGTAATGAATGAATGAATAGAATTTATTGATAGGAAAGACAGAGAGGTCGACCTGAGCTAGTGCGCTCTAGTCTGCTACTCTGCACTGGGGAAGAGGGAAGGGGAGTGAAAGTATTGGAATGGATGATGATGATAAGAGAAGTGGTGAGTGCTTATGTACATGAGACAGTTGCCTCGCTAGAGCCGCTCGTCGAGCTTGGTGTCCTGCAGAAACTCCAACAATACTTTTGTTGCACGCATTGAAATTGCAGTGTCAGGCCATGGGCCGAGGATAGCTTCCTCCGACAGTAGTTGCCTGCCAACGCTGGCTAAGAAACTGTCTAACGTCCTTCGCTCCAGCATATATGCTGGGCAGTCGCACAGTACGTGTTGCAGTGTTTCGGGCATCTGGCAGTGTACACAATCAGGGCTGTTCGATTGGCCGATGAGGTGTGTGTAGCGACGGGTGAAAGCAACGCCGAGCCGAATCCTGTGTAGCAATGATGTTTTGCTCCGTGTAAGCTTCGGGGGCAAACAGAATTTACCGTCTGGGTCAATCATATGTAGACGTCTGTGAATGTTATCAGAGTGGGCTCTGTAAGCCTTTGTAAGGTCCTGCATGAGTGCCTTGATCATGGAGTTGGTGTCAGGTCGCGAGTAGGCAATCCGTACTTCATCAGAGGAAGAGGAGGCCGATCTTGCCTCACTGTCAGCGAGTTCATTACCAAAAACACCACAATGGCTAGGCACCCATTGAAAGGTGATCACGTGGCCACTTAACTCGGCACTGTGATAAAGTTCGACGATTTCCAGCACGAGCAGATAGTATGGTCCTTTGTTTAGAAAGTATTTTAGCGCCTGTAGCGCTGATTTGGCATCGCACAATATTGTCCATTTATGGGGTGTCTGCGTTCTCACAAAACCGACAGCCTCCCGTATTCCCGTAAGTTCCGCAGCCGTAGATGTCGATTTGTGGTCTAATCGAAATCGTTGAGTAATTCCAAGTTGTGGGATGACAAATGCGGCCGCTGTGGCAGATGGCGTGACCGAACCATCGGTATATACTTGTACAGTCCCACTATATAAAGTAAATATATGGGACAGGGTGAGCTGCTTCAAGCCAATGGAGGAAACGTGAGATTCCTTCCTAATTCCGGGTATCTGAAGCCTCACTAGTGGTCTTGGCAATGTCCATGGAGGGGTCGCGGGGATGTCGGTTGCCTGGAATCTTGCAGGTACAATGCTTGCGTGACATGCAATAGCTTTAGAAAAAGCACAGTCAAGGTTGATGCTTGGAAGCGTTGACAGTGGATGGTGTGAGTGTCTGGTTAGCAGGCGAAGATAGGTTCGCACAGGTTCACAAGACCGGTATATGTCGATAGGACAAGCCCGTGCTTCCGCTATTGTGCCCTTAGTTGACGTGCAGCGTGGCAAGCCCAGACATATCCGTAGTGCTTGAGCCTGAAGGCTCTCCAGCGTGCGTATACAAGATGACCCCATGTTAGATAACACAGGCATGCTGTAGCGTATGTAGCCCACAAAAAGTGCCTGGTACACTTGGAGCAAACTTCGCTCAGAGGGGCCCCATCTCAGTCCTGATATTACACGAAGAACGTGTATGAAGTTAGTCAGTTTAGCCCTAAGCGCAGTAACATGTTTGGTCCAAGAAAGACTGCGGTCTATTATCACGCCAAGAAATCTGTGGTGGGTGACTAAAGGAAGCGCCGTTCCGTCGACAAAGATTGGATAATTTGACATCGATTTGCGCGTAAATGTCATGACTGCACACTTAGTTGCTGAGAGTTGCAGGCCTCTACGGCGCAAGTGCTTCGCCGTTATGGTAACCGCACGTTGAAGCCTTGCACGCACTTGTGGACGTGTGACTCCGGATGACGAAATACAGATATCATCCGCGTACGTACTGATACGCGCTGTTTCAGGTAGCTCGTCTGCAAGGCCCACCAGTATCATATTGAACAATACTGGGCTAAGGACACCACCCTGCGGAACACCCCTGCGAACTTCATGTCTATCAGTCTCGCCATCCGAAGTGGACATGAAAATGGTGCGGCCACTGAGGTAACTCTGCAGCCATGCATACATCCGGCCACCAACGCCAATATCCTCAAGCGCCTGAAGAATCGAATGGTGAAAGACGTTGTCGTAGGCACTTTTGATGTCCAGAAATATTGCGCATACCAGACGACGGCGTCTCTTTTCCTGTTGAACAGAAGATACTTGGTCGATCACACCGTCAATGGATGATCGGCCTCTTCTGAATCCATTGATGAAATCAGGAAGTCCACCACTTTTCTCGAGTAGCCATTCCAGTCTCCGAAAGTTAAGAACTCAAGAGATGTATATGTCAAATTACGCATAGAATTATTACGAAGTGTTGATTCTGCGAAGACATTAAGAGAAAGGTTAGCTAAAAATTTACCTTCGAATGAGCATACAGAATATATTACTTCTAAAATGTCTTCTTCAATAGGCGCTCTCAAGCGTATGGAGCACATGCTTCCTTCTGAAGCTAAACTGCTGTTATATCACCGATTATTGATCTCAGAAATGCAACATTGTGGCATTATCTGATGCACAACAAGAATTTCTGATCGAAGAAACTGCACTTGCTTCAAGAAATAGCGATTCGTTGCAGTGCGAATGCACCTTTTTTTTCCGACACTAGTGAACTCTTCTGGTTACATGATGATACCTGGTTACATGATGATCCGCCTTTTCGCGTTGTGTAATTATCGGTTACATTTATTTATAAGCATTATTTAAAGCAAAATAATTCTTCATTATTCTCATTATCTAAGCTTCATGAAAACACCGACGGCCGAGAAACGAAATACAACGCGAAGTGGTTATCAATAGGTGAATTACGCCAATAGTGACAACACACAAGAAAGAACACCGACAGGACAAGGCACTCCTTTGCACCAACTATTGAAAGCTATGCACGAACTAGCCCCACAACGTGCTTTACTGCGAAGTGGTTAATACCAACACTTAGAACAAACTATGAAAATACAGTCTTTATGCAGTAGCTTCTCTAATAAGCAAACTAGATTATCAAAATTTATTCTCAAGTCTCGTGCAGCTCAAACCTCAAACTGGGCTGCATTACTAACAGTAATTCATAAATTGTGGGTGTGAATATAAATGTGAACACACACACACACGCACGCACACGCACGCACACGCACGCACACACGCGCACACACACACACAGACACACAAACACACACGCGCGCGCGCGCACACGCACGCACACACACGCACGCACACACACTCACAGGCATATATAGTGACGTAGCATTTAACACCACCTTTAATACTCCTCGAAGACGTGGCGGGCTGCTTACACTCACTACAGGCACAGATCAATCTCCAGGTGAGCCCAACCATACGATAAAGACGAAGGACCCGATGTGCTGATGATTATGTGCAGACGATGAAGTAGGGCATAAGGAATGCCCAGAATATATATATATATATATATATATATATATATATATATATATATATATGTGTGTGTGTGTGTGTGTGTGTGTGTGTGTCTTACGTGAGCATTACATTTCTCTGTCATCTTGTTTATCTGTATATATTCATCATCGTGGTCAGCGTCATGCGCTTGAGCGCGTGGCCTGCCGAATAAAGCTTTCAGGTTCAATAGATGTCTCGCAAGCGGTGGAGGCTACCCTCGATCCCTTGGTCTTCTACGCACTTTAGTATCACAGGAACTTTGTCCAGATTGCCGCTTGCTCTGCCTTTCCACAGCCATGGGTCAAGAAGCGCCACCAGGAGCCTCCTACGTCACTGTCGGTACCCAACCGGCCGCTCCCTCTTTGGCCGTCACCACTGGGGAGCCTGACCCTGCCATGTTCGCTGGCCGCCATGGCGGCGACGTTTAAGATTGGCTGGGAAATGACGACCGAGGGAGTGACTTTAACAGGTAGGATGACTTTCACAGTTTTTTAAAAATCGTCTTCTACCTCAATGACGTTGCCAAGATCTGGTTTCTTAAACATTAGAACACCTTACCATACTGGGCGGCGTTCAAACACCAACTTTGGCAAGCTTTCGCGACTCCAGACGTTCGCCTTGATGTCGCCAGGGAAAAGCTCGACGGGCGCATGCGACTTCCTGGCAAAACATACACTTCTTATAATGAGGACATTCCTGCTCTTTGTCGCCATGTTGATGCCGCTCAGAGAGAATCTGATCGCGTCCGTCATATCCAAAAATGCATTGGACAGGTCACATTCAACGCATTGGTGACCAAAAATCCCACGACCATTGACAACATCATCGCTACTTGCGAAGAGCTGGACGCACTGCAGGCCATCCGTTTGCCACCTGACGCCTGTGACACACTTCCTCCTTCGGAGACGGACCCGCATACGCTCATTCGCGCTCTGATACGCCAAGAACTCCAAGCGCATGGCTTGCTCACTCCTCCCGTTATTAACACACGACCTTTGGTTCCTGGGCTGCGCGACACCATCAAAGAGGAACTTTCCTCCATGGCCTGTGCTGCGAGCTGTGCCCCCCCCCCCTACACCGTCGACCTCGTACGCTCAGGTTGCGGCCACGCAACCAGCCTTCATTCAGCCAGCGCCTCCTGTGCCCCGGTACTGCTTGCGAGACCGCTCTTAAACCTCAACGCTTTATTCAGCAGGCCACGCGCTCGAGTGCATGACGCTGGTCATCACGATAGATATATGCAGATGAAGAAGATGAAGGGGAAATATAATACTCTTAATATATATAATATTGTAGCGGGCAAATAAATTAGGCAAGCGACGACTTACACGGTATATTTACAGGTATAGCAAACACTATACAAGATGGTAGCCAGTCAACGTAAGAACAAGGCACGTCATCGGCTTTGTCCAGTGTCTGTTTTACGATTTACGATTTAAGATTTTACTGACGTTTGGGCCGGGGTCTGGCCATCACCAAGAGTGTGATTGCAAGTACACAGAACTCAATTTATACGTTTTTCTTCATGAAAGAAGTGAGAGCGAGCAAACAAAAACGTGAATACAAACTTGCTCGTGCACACAGTGGCATCTGAACAAAGAAAAAAAAATTGTGTGTCACAGCATGTCAGCACGCACGAACATTTAGTGTTGCTATATATATATATATATATATATATATATATATATATATATATATATATATATATATATATGCGCAGCTCGCAAGGTGGAAGCGAGTAAACGACACGCACTGCGTTGTTTTCCTTACATGGAGATTGGCTGCACGCCGAAAACAAGGATGTAGTAAAGTATATGTGGGAAAGGAAAGCACCCGCGTTATCGTGACACCGCATCCCACTCGGCACTCATTTCTTCCTCTATAACCGGACACGGCGCCATATACGACGATGGAAAATGGGCCTGGGCTGAGCGCCATTTGGCTGCTGTGACAGCATTACAGAACGCTGCTTATCTCGTAGCCTCCCCAGCGACTTTCGCGTGCCTCCGGTCGGTATAACGGCGGCCGCTGCCTATAGCATGGAACCAAAATCAAGACAGATATGCTACAGCTCTAACCGGACCTATCGACACAGAGAAAGCGCCGCAGCAAACATAACGCCATAGCATTACACGTGCCGTGGAAGGCGAATGGAGCCCTGCATAGTGGCGTCGAAATATAGCCGTTCATTCACCGTCAGGCCGGATAATCATTTTTGCTCCCATCTATTAACGCGTCCCACACACCAAGCCCTGTCCTATCAGCGGCTAGTCTTTCGTCGTTTATTCTTCGGCTATTCATATAGTGCAGATCTGGCAATGTCATGCTATAGGAGTGAGAGGGACATCGTTGGCAAACAAGTGGCTATGAATTTCCGAATAGCTTAACGACGTTGATGTTTCCGCACGTATAACGAGCCTGTCTGTCGCTCACGCCATCTCTAAAGAGCAGATTACATTTATTCCCGTCGCCCCATTGCACTGGCCCGCCTATCACCGACCCGATGTGTCATAAGTATACGCAGAGCCCATTTGTTCCTACGGGGATTTGCGACATCAGAAGGGCTTCAGCATAGCTATGGGAGTTTGTGTGTTTCCTTCATTTTCGTTTAGTCTATTGAATACTTGTATTACGAGTACAGTTTATTAAATTACCTAAAAAATAAACTAAATCCTGGTGTGCTGCGTGTCAAGCACATGCGATTCTGGGGCACGCCTTAGGCAGAGTCTCCAAATTGATTTGCGCCACCTGGGGTAGTTTCTGCCATTTACCCAGAGCTAAGTGCGCGGGCGTTTCGGAATTCGCACCCCGTCTGAATGGGGTCGTCAGCAGAGAGATCGAGCACGTGACCTCAAGCTTTTTTCAGGAGGTGAATTTTACGCTTTCGAAAAAGATGCTTTAATAAAGACATTTTTTTGGTCAGCCAGTTTTGGAAGTGTATTAATTAGGAGCGCTTGGTCTGAAAGCTACGAATGTTGTCTCAATGAATGGTCATGTACGACGGGAGCCACGGAGGTGTACCTCAGCTTTATATTATGCAGCTGCGCATGAAGCATTTACTTCCGTTGCTTTAACGACGGACGCTTCTGGTTACTGTGCCAGCATATCTTTGGTAGCACGCGCATGAATTTTCAGTTTTACCTTCACGAGTCAACTATATCCGAGCAGTCCATCGGATATGCTTCAAATAATTTATTTGCGACTAGCCTGAATTCACTCTGGCCAGAACGAAAAACAACTAAAAACAGCCCGTTTTGGCAACACTGTGTCGTACAGTTGCTTGATTGGTTGATTAATTGATTGATTCATTCATTCATTCATTGAGTAGCTATGTGCGTGCGTGCGTCTGTGTGCGCGCACGCGTGTGTGTGTGCGTGTGCGTGTCTTGGTATTCTTTGTTATTTAAAA
The DNA here is from genome assembly GCF_050947875.1 of Dermacentor variabilis. Lineage (NCBI taxonomy): Eukaryota > Metazoa > Arthropoda > Arachnida > Ixodida > Ixodidae > Dermacentor > Dermacentor variabilis. The sequence goes on from NC_134573.1 coordinate 92,278,406, forward strand.
CTACAGTAAGTCAGCAAGTAATGGGGCTGAAGAAAGCATAATGGAAGCCTCCACTTCGCCAGAAAGGCCAACCAGTGCCAGTGCACTATGCTACCTTGATCTGGCGCTACATTCACCACTGTGGATGCTTCAGTAGTTATTCAACAACATTATTCTTCAACCTTCCTGGACAAAAAACTCATTGACAACAATATGTGCAATTATTGTTGCGCAATTATTTTGTACCGAGGCATAGAATGTGTCTGAGCGCATCTGCGTCAGCGGCAGGAAAAGCCAGAACGACAGGTGGAAATTTTGAAGCGAAGCTGTATATGGCTGGATGAAGCGAAAATGCTTCTCTCTGCACCTGTGTACTGAAAGCTGTCATTCTCAGCAATGGCTGGAACGCGTTCCCGGTTGCGCACTTCAGCACTACCGGACGAGCGTGCTCTTGCCACTGCTCCGGCGTTCGTCGTCGTCGTCTTTTCCCGCAGCTGGCTTCGTTGCCGCTCATCATTCCAACGCAGAATTTCACTTCTCTTTTCTCGTCATCTGGGAAGGCCATGCTTACGGGCGTTTGAGCCATCGCTCAAGGGGGTATGAGCCACTCATTGTCTTACGTGACGGGCAGATGTAATTTTGAAGCAAGTTAGTTCTGAAGAATCACAAACGTCAATGGCGGGAAAGTGCTGCTAACCAAGCCGCCGGGAAACTCGAGACAACGAACGTGTGTGCAACCTCATTAAGAAACATAAAGAGGTAACCAATAATTCAACAAGACCTTAGTGCATCGTCGGAACCTAAGCCAGACACTAGGACAGCACATTTCACCATCGCTGGTTAAGCATCTCTAAGGAGTGCTTAGGCGGTGATTCCTTTTTTTTGTTAGTTACACCCTCACGAAGAAAGACAGGCAATTACGCCAGCTAAGGCATAGTGGCAACGTCTACTTCCGCAGAACGGCCGTCCAGCGCTGGAACCTAATGCTTACTCTGGTACACTTGCTGTCTTTGGTCTACCGACATTAATTAACTCAAACCCCCCTACCTAACACAGCACTTAAGCCCGTCCGACGCCACAAAGCCCCAAGTTTAGGTAACCTCTGCACTAATGGCTGCTGCAGTAACGCAAAGCAGCCTCCGCAATGCAGAAAGGTCAGTGTGATCACCAACGCATTAAAACCCATCCGACTTCTCAAAGAAAGTTTCAGCCGGAAGTGTCTTTAGCGCCTCTCTTGACGTTGAGAGAAGGAAAACTAGGCTGCACGTTTTTCGATCGAGCTGGAGTGGCGGCTTTGAGAGAGCTCCCTCACCCATAGTAGACCTATTCGATCAAACTTTAAGCTCTTCTCAACAGGGCTAAGAAGCCCGAAAAATCCGCATTGCTTTGCCGAAACTTGATGCTTGCTCGGTTATGGCAGCGCCACGTTCGACAGGCGGTGTACAGGAGTCGCGGGAAGAGACTCCGGCAGCAAGACCGACAAATTCGCATTGGCGCTGACCACATGTGACTACGGCGGCTCAATATAAATCAACAGCGAACCTGCTTGCAAATATAGAGAATTGGACCGGCTCTAGCTGTATCTGTATCTGTAGCTGCATATGTTAAGCACGTTAACTTTATCATGTGCGAATAGACATCATACGCTTTACTTTGGTATCAATGTGCATAAGAAAGAAGGAAGTACTCGATGATGCATGTATCGCATGCGCAGATGACACCACCCTCGCGCCACGCATGAGGCAGTCGGAGCTAAATTTGGCCTCGCATACGGCGTTCAGAGAGGCAAATCTCGGCGGTACATTTATCCATCCGAGCACGGTGATGGCGTGTGACAGATATAACGACGTCATAGTAGGTATAATACAGCAAATTCAAAGTGTACGGTACTCATCAGTAGTTATAGACCTACAAGTGTCAAACGTCTTGCAGAAATTTTGTGTTTGCTCAGCTATGGCTCCCCTGCTCTCGATACGCAGAGCCCAGAAATGAGGTGGTTGGATATCATTCATATTTCAACAGCGCTCAAAGCGTTTTCAATGCAATATGTAAACTTTGACCAATGACATTCTGAATATCTCCTGAATATTTTTCCTCTAAGAACTAGCCTGATTCGATGTATGTTGTCTACAAAGGATCATTTCCTGTGATAGCCTGCGGGAAAATTCACTGCATGTAATCATCTGTCCACGCTCTCTTCTCTCTCGCTCTCTGTCGTTCTCTCTCCGCCTTTGTGGTATCTGTGTTTTGCCTGCATATCCCCGTTTTGCAGTGCAGTGTTGCACAGATGATTTCCCCTTCTGGTTGATCCCTCTGCCGTTCCTCTTCATTGTCTCTGTCTCTCATTCTCATTCAGTTTTGCTGTAGTTTCATGCAACAACAGTCACGTTTACATGCCAGAATATATTACAACAGAACTTATCTCACGGTGACTGTTGACGGTGATGCGAACAGCAATCGAGCAATGTAGCGGCAAACCTTAATCCTTAATTCTTAAGCCCCGTTTATTTAACACCTGGGGCCCTATAACGTAAAACTATTCCAATATGTTTTTATTCCAATCCCCTGACATCAAAGTTGCGTAACTGCAGACGCCAGCATCGGGTGGTCACCCGGACGGTTGTATAAACAGACCAATCAAACGCTCTCCTCGTTCATAGGAGGTAACTTTTATTTGCTTCAAAAACGAATAAGATTGCCTAGACTGAGCGGCTTGTCTTATCTAATTGGCTCACAAGAGGCGAGGAGCATGCTTAAGTGGAGAGGGATTCGATAGGGCCGAGCCACTGCACTGAAATTCGATAACCGGACGAAGAGGGTGGTGGCGGAGTCTGCGATTCGTCCGCTGTCCCTTACTTAGCTTGCGGTGGCTCGTCGACAATCGCGGCGGCATGCAACGGAAGCTGACGAATGATGCTAAAACGGATCCTCAGCAAAGAAGAGTTCGCATAACGAGGTCGTAAACGTGCCGAAAGTGCTCGAAAACTTTACGCGGCCACGCAAAAATCTTTATTATACGCAAATAAAGCTATACTCTCCGACAGGTGCGAGTAGCCAAGCCATCTTTTATTCCTTTCGGAACGGGGCAGCCGGCGGCTATTCATGAGAAAATTCAGTTTTGTTCGGCGTATTAATGCATCTTTATTGCGTACACGTCACTTTGACGCGGTGACATTTTGCGGTTTTGTGACGTCGCATAAGAGGCAGGTGAAGTGGGCGCGGCCCGAAAACTTTTGACCGATAGCCGAGGGCTAACGGCGAAGAGGCGTTGAATCAGAAATAATTATTTTTCTTTTCTTCGGTCAGATTATGCACAATCCATGTGTACACGTTATATCAGATGGGGAGCTATCGCGGTTTTCATGATGTCGTGTGACAGACACGTGAAATGGGGGTGGTCCAAGAAAGTTTTTGACCAATCGCGGAGAGTTGACTGCAGAATTGGAATAGAAAAATTTGGAATAGTTGTACGTTATAGCGCCCCTGTAGTGGTAACTCTGAGATTTTCCTTGAAACCGCTACACGCCACATACTCCAAGCGAGTACTATAGCAAGGTTCCTATTTTGCTTTGGCACTCGCTTGCCAAGGTCGCCCATGAGCATGGAGGCATGACGACGACTGTATGCTGCTGACGCAGTGAAAATAGAATGAGCAAGAACTAATGATCTCGATGGAGCGACAAAAGCCAATAACAGCCACGGCATGACGACAATGATGAGTGAATTATTAAATTATGAGGATGGTATAAGGACGATACCATGAAGATGACGACATGAGGACAATGAGATGATGACAATCGTGTGAGAACGATTGTTTGACGACGAAGGTATGACGACAACCGGAAGAAGCGAAAATGACGACAACCGCAATACCGAAACATGGCGACAACGGTATGACAACAAATGTATGCTAGCGCGTGGGTTACGAAGATGCAATGACAACGGTGGCGTGACGACCAAATAATCATGATTGAATGACTACAGCAAGACTACGATAGAACGACAAACAAGGAATAACGTCTATGTATCGACGAAGGTGGTGTGACGACAACAGCATTACGACAATGGGACGACAATACTTCATGTAATGACGATGGTGAAACGACAGCGTGACGACCGTGGCATGACGACACATGCATGACGACACATGCATGACGACACATGCATGACGACGATGCAGTGAAGACGATGGTATGATGAGATGGCGTGACGAAGACTATCGCGAAACCTGTGTGACGACCATTGCTTGACGACGACGACCCGACAAGAGTGGAATGACGTAGCTAGAGTGACAATGATAGCACTACCCCAACAGCATCACGACAGCGGTTTACTATATAGGCATGATAGCGACAGTCGATGACATGGCAAGCGTTCCATAATCACGATTGAATAAAAACATTATAATTATTAGGTAATCACAAAGAAAGACTCACGTCAGTTGAACAAACAAGGCGGTATGAGGACGATGGGTTGACTTTACTGAAGTGGTGGCAATCATTAAAAAGCAGCGTTTCAACGACGACATGATGACGACTGCGTGACGATGTCATCGTGGTAATGACCAGCACGGCATCATGACCCCGAACACATATCTAGTGACCCAAGCTATTTGGACTGTTGGATCGGAGTAGAAGGCGTGAGAACGACAGCATGACGAGAGTCAGATCACGAATCTAGAAAGACGACGGTTGAAGTACCACAACGGCCACACTATGACGGCGTAACAACAAACGCATGATGACAGTATGACGCTGATGGCGTGATGACAACGGCATGAGGTGGGTTGGGTGATAAAGCTGAAATGACGGTGTTGCAATGACCATGCATGACGACCACGAGCCCATACCTATTGGCCCAAGTTATTAGGCAACTTCGGTGACTCGGTCGGGGTAGATGGGGCGACGGCGACGGCACGACGAAAGTAACAACACGAGGCTAGATTGACAACAATAAAGCGATACAACGGCATCTTGGCCAGCAGCACATGCCTGGCAGCCCAAGCAGGTAGACATCTTGGGTCGCTTGGTTGGCATAAGAGGCTAGATAGAAAGATGGATAGGCTGATTACGGCTGAAATTCGCAAATAATAATTTTATAATAAAAGTGACCACTAAGGAAAATTTTATTGATCGCGATGCACAATTCTATCCCAATTACCCCTTAACGGTGTCGGTGATAGCCGTGGGACAGAAGCACCCCTGGATGTGCAGAACGTCTACTACGCACTGTGCAAAATCCTTTGACTGCCGTCGACTGCGTGGCAACTATTCCCGTGACACCAATTTGTTACTCTGACGAATCGCCGGTGAGCTGATCGGTGTATTACGTGAGCTACCTATTTCCCCTCCGAATCTTATTCTAGTACACCAGCTATTCCCAACAGCCTTCCTAATCCATACCACCGCCAGCCTGTTTCTTGCAGGAAGACTGTACCAAAACACTCTGTTGTTGCTCAAATGTATTAGTAAATAAACTAATGTCTTTAAAGCTAGTGTGCTACGATGTTTTATTTATTTATTTGGTACATACTGCTAGCCTTAACGAAGGCTTTGGCAGGAAAGGGGTACATTCATACAACGGAAAACTACATCATCATTCACACAGGGTTCAAAGATATTCGATTACAAGTGGCCTTGGCTTTGGTTTAAAAACAAGCTTATTCATACACGCGTACAGCGATATAGACAATGCACACTCTTGGCAACAATCGAACACAACCTAAAAACCACAGTAAATAACGTAGCAAGAAATATATGATCAGACAGCTCAGACAAAAAGAATCGATGGTCGTACAATCACAACGTCTTGTGGTAACAGATTCCATACTCTGATAGCTTGTGGGAAGTATGAATGCCTGAAAGTGTCATTGTGAAATCTATGCTCAGATAATTGTTTATTGTGCTTCGTTCTTGAAATCCTAGCGTTAGAGTGTATTAAAATCTGGTTTTGTCTATTTTTAGAGCATTGCACTGGAAAATGAACAGGAATTTTAGTCTGAGATATCTTGCACGCTCGCTAATTCTTGGGAGTCCGGCTAAGCGTAGAAGTTCAGCTGGCGAATCATGACGGTGGTATCTATTATAAACGAATCTCGCTGCTTTTCCTTGTACGCTCTATAACTTCGCTATGGCACACTTAGTGTATGAAAACCAGCATATGGCGCCGTATTCTATAACGGAGCGAATGAGTGACGTGTACGCGAGTAATTTAGTATTGGGTGAAGCGTATCTGAGGGACCGTTTGAGTGAAAACAAGCGCTGAGAGTGATTTTGTTGCTACGTATGACACGTGTTTGTTCCATTTTAGAGCGGAAGAAATAATGATACTTAAATGCTTGTATTCTTAAACCCTTCGTAGTTCTCTTTGCAGAATTTGGCATGGAAAGGTTAGTGATGCTTTCTTTCTCGTGACTGTCATGCAGACCGTTTTTTCTGCATTTAACGCCATCTACCAGACCTGACACCATTTCGCTATCTTTTTAACTGCGTCAGTCAAAACTACCTGATCATTCTTGGTCGGTATTGCTTTATAAATAATGCAGAAAGAGGTGAAAGAAGGATTATTAAAACTGTTGCTGGCTTCAGAAACCATTATGTATGGGGCGAATGGCGAGCGTACCATGCATTCCGGAATTCTAATATGTGCCGAATAGTAGCTGGTTAAATATTTAGGTAAAATGTCTCGACTAGTTGTCTAAACGGGATTTTTCGCAAATTGGCGATGATAGTTACTGCATGGTTGCTATTGCAGGTAAGAGAATTTGTATCTGAGGGGTTTTGAACTAGGACAAGGGAGAATTATCGTTTTTTTTTTTGCTGAAATTATCTGTTGTTGGTAATCAGACACACTCGCGAAAAGTAAGTCACTCGCCTTTGTTTATTAAGAGAGAACCTCATTATATTTTGTGGATTTATGAAGCACTGCGTTAGCAGGTACAATAGCTGGTTAAGACTGCTATATATTATGTGCCGTCATTGTTAGGGATGGTGGCAATTTATTCTATTTTAAAATCATAATTTCACCGCAGCAAAATTAGCTAGCAATGTGAGAGTAGATCTACTTGTACGAGCTGCAATGCTTCAGTTGCGAGTAGCCCTCAAAATAAATATTTTGGCGGTCAAGATCTTGGCATACCTTGTGTTTAAATGTCCAAGCTGCCCAGTTTTCTTATGCAATAAATAAAAGAACATAGTAGATATGATGCAGTAGAAATGGCGGAACCAGCTCCGCCTATACAGCTGAAATTTCGCCTGAGGTGGAATACACAACCCGATAAAGAAAAGCTAGAAAAAAAAAAAAGACTGCTGGTGAAAACAACCAGTAGAAAAAATTAAAGCAATGCGGGCGACAAAACAACCACGAATGACCAGGGATTGGTCTATCTTTTGAGGTGAAGTCTATATGAGGTTCACTAACGTATTTTCTCTTTACCATATTTTACACTGTAGGCTTCAACAATTTAACAACCGCAATTGTCACACTACGAAATGTTCTTATAATACAATTTATTAGGATAGACAACTACCGATCTTTTCGGATTCTCTGTGTTTTTCCACTGCTACAAATGGTTAGCGAGGTCTGCATAGTAGGCAAGCTGCACGATATTGTTCGGAGGGGTAATTAGGGCCCTAGGTCTGGGTAACTTATTCTTGAGGGGTCAGGAATGTATAGCAGCGGCATTTGCCACGAAAGTCTAACTGCCACTTTCTTATCTCACTTTATTTAAGACGACATACAAAGAACACTTTCTCTTTTATAGCGATAGCTGTGTGAAGGCACCACATTATTAATTCTATCAATTCAATTTTACTGTTATGTAAATTAGTGTAACACCTTACACATACAGGAAGGGGTCACAAAGTAAAAACAGCATGTGGGACCCCTTGCAATGAATGGTAAATCAAGAAATAAAGCGAATCTAACAATGCATAGGTAAGACAGAAGAAAGGCGAAATAAGTACGCTCATATCACGCATAATCATATAACATATACATATTTATAATCATGTAACACCGTATATGAGAGGAAATCAGACAGTCGCAGAATTTAGTTTGAATATGTAACGAAAACTTAATTGCTACAGGCGAACACACGAGCCACGAAAAGTCCTCTTGCGTCGAATACGCCATTGCATGAGCAACTAAAACACTCCACCTCTCTCTATTACTGCATGAAATAGTATGTCAGAAAAGATTCCGGCAATGAATCCAAATGAACGATGGTTCGAAATCAATCTGCAAAAGTACTCCGAGAAAAAAATTCAATTATGGCGCAAAATAAAGGCGTTTACAGGGGTAGTCACTCCGGACTGCATTGAAAGTTGAAAGCACATGGAGAACATATAATCATAGAGCCACAATACATCGACCTGGGCAGCTATATCGATTACACGACTCTGTATACGGCATAGCAGCTCCTTTAGTCTGAATCATGCCTGGTACAATCCGTGCATGGAACAACCAGTTGCTTTTTGCGCAATTGGCAACTGTCTTAGTTTATGCGGCCTTACCAAAATTCCAAGACCGAAATGCGTAAAACCCAGGAAAAAAATATTATTTTGACCCAACTGCATGCGCGTTTATCATGAAGCCATGCTGATTCTAGAAATGTTTAAGCAGAAATTTTTTTTCTACGCAATATAGGCATTGTAAAAGATGCTTAGAAAGTCTTTATACTTCATATGATTCGCGAATTACAAGTAATACTGCCATGTGAAAAGGATGACCATTTCCACTTCGCGAGGTTTAAAATTAAACCTAAATTCTTGGGTTTAACGTGCCGGTGCCACCATTTTGACTGTGGCGCACGACGTAGTCGGGAACTCCGGGTTTATTTTAACCACCAGGTGCTCTCTCGTGTGCATCCACTGTACGGTACCCGAGTGTTTTAAGGTGATTTGCATTCATATGTCCGTATCTAACTTATTTCAGACCAACTTGGGTCATTGGTTATATGCAACTGGGCATGTTTTACTGCATTTGCGCTCAAATATAGGCACCTGGGCCATTCGATCCAAATATAATTAGGCCAGATTGTGCGTTGAGTGAGGAGCATTAACATACAGAGAAGTGCAAAAAAAAAAGAAGAAATGTGAGTAACAGAAATTTGGAGAACTCAGCTGCAGAGAAGTGAAAAATACGGCAATATGGTATGTCGCTATACCTTGTTTCGATAGCACTTGCGTTAATGTCAACATTCACCTTGACATGCGCTCCGCCAGAGTTTACCCGCAAGCTCGTGCTCGGCAGCGCAACGCCAAAGCAACAGAGCTACTGCAGGGGGTTCCGTGTAGTTATAAAAATTGTTTCTAGGGACAAGACGGATATTATTAGACAAAAAAGTTGACCCCCGCACTGGTGTGAAAGCCAGAGCAGAAATAGCAGCAACGGCTCTCCAGAAATTAATCGCGCTTGCAATAAAGAAGAAGGAAGAACTGCGGTGCCAAACCTGCAGATGGACGGCAAGAAGAAACCGCCATTCTAGAGCCCATATATTTTGCATTACATGACCATGATGTTGTAAGCTCACGTGGGTGGAATAAAAAGACAATGACGACCTGCGGGTATTATTCTAAGAGTGATGATGTAGCAAGCAACTAGTGATGAAGTTCCTGCACTGCACAAAAATGTAATCGCGAATGTTAGCGTCGATTAACGTTTGGATGCAATTTCTAATTGCTGAATAGAATTTAGACACTCGCAAGCCACTGGTAAAGCAATAGAAATCAGAAATGGTGTTTGCTAGCCAATGTTTGGTGGTAATGAATGCCAAATTGCCGCCTCAACCTGCAACAGTGTAGACGCGAAAGCTAAAGAGTAGCGGACACATATATTTATATTGGTACAATCCAAGAGCTCGCATAGGTTGTTAAAGCCACTCGCGTATTGTATCGGTGTGTTCCTTTTCACGAAAAACACACAGAAATATGAAATTCGTAATCATTCCATACGCCTTCTCCGCTGCCCCCGAAAACCGATGCATTCTGCAGGAATAGAAAAACTGATTGCGAAGCTCATTACCCTCGTTAAAATATAACTTCTGCGGGAAAAAAAATGAACGTGGATATATTGACCGCGTCGCTGACAAGGGTGACGTCATAGTGAAACAAACTTCAGATTGTCATCATGCAGCTCCGCGTTGAACTGCGCACCCTTTAGGGCATGCGTACCCTCTCTTCCTCCTCACGAACCATTGCAGGCATCCATAGCCAACCGCCTTTTCCAGTGTCAGAATATCCCCTCACTCTCTTTCCAGTCATCGTGGGACAGCGACGCTACAACGGCGTCCCCTCGAAATAGGCTCACCGGACCTTCGCACTCTCGGTGTGCGGCCGGGCCTCGGCAAATGCCCACAGCATCCCAGCGGCGCAATTTTGAACGAGCAACGCTTTTGATACTTTTTGTTTGGTCCTTTCCCGTCCGGCGACGGCACCTGATAGCAGGCTGACAAATGCCTTTCCTTCCGCCGTTGGCGATGGCAAATCGATGGGAGCAGGCTCGATGCACATGCGAGCCGGCGCCCTTCCCTGAACTATGTAGCGGGAATTTCGAGGGGTGGCCGCCTGTTTCGGGTCGTGGTCGGCTGTCCAGTGTACGGGCTTGTGTCGCGTTCCGCGCCATTGGGCGCTTTCCGCGCGAATTCCAAGTTCCCACGGGGTCTCGCTTTCGTGAGTAGATGAAAGAACTCGCACCCGCGCGGTCGCGCGCAGCTAGGTGGGGAGTTTTAACGACATTTTCTTATCTTCTGTGCAGACCTCTTTCTTTGTTGCGGTGGTACCAGAAAAGAAAGAACTTTTCGTCTCCTCTGTAATTAGATACCCTGTCTTGTTTTGTGCAGATTACGTTCATTATCACGTAGTTACCGCGCTAATTCGTGCCTCCTGATTTGTATGTAATCAAGGCGCATAAAATCAGCGTTACGACATCCGAACCCGCCGTGGTTTCTCAGTGGCTATGGTGTAGGGCTAGTGAGCACGAGGACGCAGAATTGAATCCCGGCCACGGCGGCCGCATTTCGATGAAGGCGAAATGCGAAAACACCCGTGTACTTAGATTTACGCGCACGTTAAAGAACGCCAGGTGGTCGAAATTTCCGGAGTCCTTCACTACGGTGTGCCTCATAGTCAAAAAGTGGTTTTGGCACGTAAAACCCCATAATTAAAGAAATAATTAAAAAAGTCATCCGTGCATATACCGAAGGATATTATGGTGCAGTGGCGTTGTACTGCAGTGATGAAGTTTGACTACGCTGCGGTTTAGGGCTTTCAGTATCATAATCACTGTTTGTCCTGGACATTTTTGTTTTGTTTTTGCATGTTCACCTCTACTTATTGAAATAATTACAGTGCTGCCTGTAGGAGTCACCTTTTAGACAGCAATATGTTATGGCTGATGTTGGCTGATGATGATAGATGTTTAAGGTCTGCTCCGCTTCAACCGGCATAAGCTACTATTTTCCACGTAACCGTTTAACGGCACTCTCGTGCGCTTACGCATAGTGCTCGTGCGAGGAGCGGATATATATATATATATATATATATATATATATATATATATATATATATATATATATATATATATATATGTGTGTGTGTGTGTGTGTGTGTGTGTGTGTGTGTGTGTGTGTGTGTGTGTGTGTGTTTGTGCAGAGGATGTCCCAGCTAAAGGTAACCAAGGTCTTAAAAAAGAGATAGTGTGAGCTTGGTGGCGCAAACCACTGTCTCGTTCCAAAGGGGACGCTCATAACATCCATCCATCCATCCATCCATCCATCCATCCATCCATCCATCCATCCATCCGTGCTGAAAATAGCGCAGCATCTTTGTCGTTTTGCACATTTAATTTATTAGTACTATAAACTAACTGCCTAACTTTTTATATATTGTCTTCAGTAAGAAACTGCCAATATGAAAGTTGCATATCACATTTAAAGATAGCTTAATGAAGCATTTCTATTGATTGAGCGTCTTGTACTTGCCCTTAAAAAAAGCCAGAAAAATACAAGAACCACATGTTAGCGCCATTATTTCTTCGCACTCTTAATGCAAGCCGGTCACTGGCCGAAACGTCGGTAAGATCTGGTTCTTTTTCCTACGTACTTCTATTCTTTAACTATTTCTGTGCCGGATCATGTAATTCTATTCCTCGCTAATATATATATATATATATATATATATATATATATATATATATATATATATATATGTTTCAAGGAGCCTGTCAAGGGGAACTAATTGTTCGCGTAGCTCCCACATGAAATCCACTATTCCAAATTTGATCGTTGGGATAGGTCGTGTTGAGGACACCGAACTACTTATTTGCTGTAGCCACGTATTGTTGATAATTAGAATGTTAGTTACCATAACTTCACTAATTCAGCAAGTAATACGAGGAAATTGCTCTGTATGTAGAGGCTGCCTATCCGTACACTAAAATGCTAAACATAGCGTTAGCGTGATATGCACGCATATTGTTCTAATTTTAAAATTTTGGTGCAGCTAAAGAAAAATTCCCTTTATACTGAACAAGAAGCAAGGAAACAGAGAGGCCGGAATTTTATTTGTCATTTGAAGCCAACAATCACACCAAGGACAGCACAGAGGAAATTATCCGTGATTCTTAATTGATCTAAAGAAATGATAACTAAATGGAAAAGAAAAGTGGATGAAAAAAAAAACAACTGTTTGCAGGTTGAATACAAACCCACCTCTTCGCATTATGCGTGCAATGATTTTACCAATTGAGTTGCCGTGGCACCGTTTTCTCCTCCACTTTCTGGCGCATTTATGTTTCTCTATTGTAACTAACCCTCGTCAGCAACAATGTTGACGGATTCGAGACCCTCGTTATGTAATGAACGACAAGAAAGGAAACCGAGAGGCGCGACTTTTATTACTGTTTCCATAAGAAGCCCACAGTGAATACCACAAAGGACAGCATCGGGGAAATTATTCGTAGTTCTTAATTGGAATAAAGAAGTGATAGATAAGTGGAAACCAAAAGTTGGTCAAAAGACAATCGGTTGCTGTGAGAATACGGACCCATGTCTTCCAAATTGCGCGTGCGATACTCTTACCAGCTACCGCGGCGCCGTTTCTGCAATCACCCGCCGTAGTTACTTAGCGGCTATGTTGTTGGGCTGTAAGCAAGAGGTCGCGGAATCTAATCTCGGCCACGGCAGCCGCATTTCGATGAGGGCAAAGTGCGAAAACGCTCGTGGGCTTAAATTCAGTTGCACCTTAAACGGCCCCTTACCAGGCCACATAGCAAATTTTGGTTATATGCTAGAAGTTCTAACGTGCTCTCTAGGGAGCGCTCTGCCGAAAGAATTGTTCAAATTTCTTCGCTAGTAGCCAAGACAGAAATATTTCAGCGCCGCGAACCCATGATCTAAAGAGGCGAGGGCCTCTGCCAAGACAGACACTCTCTCCACTTGCCCCGTCTAGCCTCCGCGCGTGAAATTCTTTCCCTGCGTTCTCCCATACCAGAGCTCAAGGATCACGTGAGGCATACGTCACAGTCCCCGGCTTCATTTCTTTCCTCGCTTACCTTTTTCTTTCTTTTTTTTTTTTGCTGCACGACGGAGTTCCGCTGACGGCGTCGCGCACGATCTGTGGCATTTGTCTCGTTGCTCGCCGCGTGCGATATTGCGCGCTTCGCACACCTGACATATATAAGCCTGTGCTACTCGAGTACTGACGCGCACACACGTGAGTGAGTGAGTGAGTGAGTGAGTGAATAAACTTTATTGTAGGTCCGGCGAGGACGCGAACTCGTCGCGCACCCGGCTAGTCCCACGTCGGGACCGGCAGGTCTAGCCCACCGGCCCGGTCGCGGGCACGCTTGACGGCCAGGATTTGCTTTTCTAGAGCGGGGCTACGCAAAAGCGAGTCCCACTCCTCCTTGATGAACTGGGGATATGTCGACCCACACTCCCACAGCATGTGCGCTAGAGTGGAGGTCTGGCCGCAGGAGGGGCAGGCGTCGTCGCGATACACGTCCGGGTAAGCCTCGTGGAGAACGGACAGACACGGATACGTACTGGTCTGCAGAAGCCTAAGCGAAACGGCTTGCGCCCTATTCAACTTGGGGTGAGGGGGTGGAAAGACCCTTCTAGACATGTAGAAGAATTTAATAAGCTCGTTGTGAGTAGCGGGAGCGTCCCTGTGGCCGTAGGGAGGAGGGGAGTCGGTGCTTCTTGTAGAGGAAGCGCGGTCGGTGAGGTCACGCGCAGCGTCGTGAGCAGACTCATTGAGGTTCGGGGGAGCACCCTCGACCGACCCTACGTGAGCTGGAAACCAGTGGATTGAATGATGCGTGAGAGCATCTCGACTCGAGCTGCTAAGAAGACGAGCAGCTTGCTTGGCGATGCAACCCTTCTGAAAAGCCCTAACTGCTGTTTTGGAATCGCTATATATCTCGGATCCACGACCGTCTAGCAGGGCGAGGGCGATGGCGGCTTGTTCGGCGACACCGGGGTCTGAAGTGCGAATGGAGGCGCAGTTGGAAATCTTGCCGCTGGAGTCGACCACAACGATGGCAAAGGTCTTCCCATCGCTGTACTCCGCGGCGTCGACGAAGCCTGCTCTAATGTCTCGTTGCTTGATCTGTTTGACGATGGCTGCTGCTCTGGCCTTGCGTCTGCCCTCGTTATGGACGGGATGGACGTTTCGGGGCACAGGCGCCACTTCGAACTTGTCTCGAATGCACCTGGGGATCGGCGTACTGACCATCGGGAATCCCGCAGGTTGGTAACCCAGCTCTTCGAGGATGTGTCTACCTGCCGCTGTGGTGCTCAAGCGAGTGAGTTCCGCGCGTTCTTGGGCTTCGGCAATCTCCTCGGCAGTGTTATGCACCCCCAGCCTAAGGAGATCCTCGGTATGGGTCCTGATGGGTAGCCCGAGAGCCCTCTTGACCACTTTGCGGATGAGAGTGTTGAGTTTGTCTCGCTCCGCTCTGAGCCAGTTATGCATAGAAATTGTGTACGTAAAGTGACATAGTACGAATGCATTGATAAGCCTGAGGAGATTGTTTTCTTTCATTCCTCGGTGCCGATTTGCTATTCTGCGAACGAGGCGGAAAGCGTTGTCCGTCTTTGCGATGATCTTGCGGAGAGCCGTTCCGTTCCCGCCGTTGAATTCGACAAACATGCCCAGGACCCGAATAACGTCAACCCTGGGTATCACCCCCCCGTCACAAGTGCGAAGACTGATGCTGCTTTCGGAGACTGGCTTCCAATCTTTGGGTCTGCCTCCCTTCTCTTTTCTGTAAAGCAGAAGCTCCGACTTGGCGGGGGAGCATCGAAGTCCGGTGGGGCGGAGATACTCCTCGATCACGTCTATCGCCTCCTGCATGGATTCTTCGACTCTGCCCTCGCATCCGCTGGAGCACCATAAGGTGATGTCGTCGGCGTATATGGTGTGCTTGACGCCCTCTACGCGTGCCAACCTCTCGGAAAGACCAATCATACAGATGTTGAACAGGGTGGGTGAGATGACGGCGCCCTGAGGAGTGCCCCGCCCTCCGAGGGGCACATCGTTGGAGCGGAAGTCCCCAATGCGAAGCTTGGCCTTCCTGTCCGTTAGGAAAGAGCTGACGTAGCTATGGAATCTGGAGCCGAGGCCCAGATCTGAAATGGTCTTTACGATGAAGCTATGGAGCACGTTGTCGAAAGCTTTCTCGAGGTCCAGACCGAGCAAAGGCTTGACGTCTCTGGAACGGCCATCCACAATCTGATGCTTTATTAGGCGCATTGCATCCTGCGTCGAGAGTCCGGCGCGGAAGCCGACCATGTTGTACGTGTAAACCTCGTTGTCTTCGAGGTACCCGTTGACCCTGTTGAGGACGACGCGCTCCATGACCTTGCCGACGCAGGAGGTTAGAGAAATCGGCCTGAGGTTCTCGATGTTCGGGGCCTTGCCGGGCTTGGGAATGAGCACCGTGCAGGCCATCTTCCATTCTGCAGGAACAACGCCGCTATTCCAGGACTCGTTGATTTTGTCGGTCAGGAAGACGATCGACGTGTCCTCGAGGTTTCTCAACATTCTGTTGGTGACTCCGTCTGGACCCGGCGCAGACTTGCGGTTGAGCGCGAAGATGGCCTGTCTAACCTCGGCAATGGAGAAGTCTTCGTCGAGCTCGGGGCGTGGAAGGCCTTGGTAGTCTGGGAGTTGGGTCACTGGATCTCCGTCGCGACGGACGGGCAAGTACTTCTGTACCAGTTTTGCGACGAGCTCATCGACCGTGTGAGACCTGGTGGCCTCGTGAAGGGCCCTGGCCAACGTATGCCTCTGATTTGACTTTGACCCGCTTTCGTCGAGAAGGTGCTTCAGCATACCCCAGGATTTGCCGTTGCGCATCTGTCCGTCGATGGATTCGCAGAGCTCGTCCCACTGCTGCTGGCATAGCACCTTGCAGTGGTCATCGATGACCTTGTTGAGCTCCGAGATCTTTTTTCGGAGTCTGCGATTGAGCCTTTGACCCTTCCATCGGTGGAGCAGGGCGTTTTTCGCCTCGATCGGGTGGGCAAGTCTGCTGTCCATCCGCTCGACGTCGAGATCGGTTTCCACTTTCTTGGTAGCCGCGGAAGCGTAGTTCCGGACGCCTTCGCACCATTCTTCGAGGGTGGCGGGTGCCCTGGCTCTGCTGGGTTCTTCGCGAATCTTGCGAAAGTGGTCCCAATCGATGAACGTGAATTCCTTGATCCTACTCCGAGACACCTTGAAGTTGGTCTCGAGAATGTAGTGGTCGCTGCCGAACTCCATGGCGGTGTTCTCCCAGCTTACGTCCTCAACGTTCCTGACGAACGCTAGGTCAGGTGTCGAGTCCCGGGTGACGGAGTTGCCGATGCGAGTAGGAAAATTCTTGTCAGTGACCAGAGTGAGGTCCATCTCGTTGGCGTCTTGCCACAGGTTGCGCCCCTTGGTAGTGTCGTAGACGTAACCCCAGATGCCGTACGGTGCGTTGAAGTCACCGACGACGACCAAGGGTCGAGGGCCGGCCAAGTCGGTCGCTTTCTTGAGGATGGTCTTGAACTGCTGGCGCGAGTCCCTGGGGCTGCTATAGATATTGAGGACGAACACGCTGTTTCTGCGCTGATTCGCACGGTAACGCGCTCGAACACGGTAGAAAATGACTTTCTTGCGTTGTCTGCGCGCGCGGCTGCACGACGAGCAAACGGAACTACATCTCTATCGCTGCGATAGAAAATAAAACAAGAACACGCAGACATTTGGTTTGAGTGCTTTATTATTTCCATAAAATTTAATTCGTTCATTAAAGCAGCGTATTACACAAATGGCAGATGATGCATTGACTAATTCTCTAATTCTCGAAGTCACGCGTCACTACGAGCGACGTCACAGCAGTGCGACGTACGTAGGCGCACTTGTGCGATGTACGTTGAACCTCCGGCTGGGACAGCGGCGCCCACGAGCAGAAGGACCGTCGGCGTTCGGTTTGAAATTTCAGCTCTTCCCTTGGCGGGTAGCGGTGTAGTACTTAGCAGACACGATCGTTAGCGCGCATTGTACGCATGGCGATTGCCAGCTCAAAATGATCAGACCTGGTGAGCGGCCCGTTAAAGGAACCCCTGGTGGCCCAAATTATTCCGGAGTCCGCTGCTAGAGCACGGCTCACAACGAAGGCGTATTTATGGCATGTAAAACCCCATATCTTTTTCCCATCCACTATCTGGGGTACTTATGTTTATCTTCTAGAACTAGCCTTGAGAGTTTTAGCCATCGCCACTACTCACAGCCTCGATTGAGGGCGTGGAACGTTCTTTCTGCCGCAGGCGTCAGGCTTACGTGAACGTCCTGCGATTCTGACAGAGTAATTATTTTCGCTAACAGTAGGCAATGTGTGCCTACCGCATTTCCGATCATTTACTTACTTCGATTATTTAATTATTTTACGTATTTTACGTGCCAGCCAACATTATTCGGGGCACCTATTGGAGCCTAATTTTGGCGACATGTTTGTGAACATGTGCACCTGCGCCCGTGCATGAAGATTATAGCTGTGACGTAATGATTCCGCAAGAAATGTGGGAAGGCAAGCATTACAAGGGTGGGATTATATGTTTAGAAGAGGTTTTTATTTTAAGATTACATTATACTTTATGTGTCGTGATAGATAATACCGCACTAAAATATGACTCAGTAAACAGAGTCATCCTTTCTCTACTTTCAAAGGTCCGAACTAAATTGCGCCACCCCCCCTCCCCCCCCCGAAAGGAACAACGGTGACTCAACACGTACGCCTTCCATTGAGATTACTGCAGAAAGAGTTCTTGTGACAGCAAGACGAAAATAATCCTTGTTTTAAGGGCAACTTAAACTGGGAGAATGTAATTGGGAGACCTTTCACCATGTGTGTAATATTAAATTGCGTTTTTTAATATTACATATATACCATTGCGAATGTTGCAGTTTCGCTTTGTCTGAATGTTCCCAGTAGCCACAGGTACCTTTTGCAAGAACACCTTTTGAATATTCGCCTTCACTACGTTCTCTATCGCATGTTGCGCTTGTGGTGTGTTTCTTTTTCCTTATTGTACGCTCATGTAACTGTGGCCGTGATAAAAAAAAAAACGTCAACATGAAAATCGACCAACTACAGCCCACATCGCCATCTCGTTGCTTCGTTGTCTACTTTCTGGAATTTATTAAAGCGTGGATAACACTGTTAAGAGAGATAGAAGTCCACAAGGAAGTAGTTTTCGTAAATCTACTCAAGCACTTCACTTACGCATAATAGAAAAAAAAACAAGAAGGAGCAATAATTCCAAATTTTTCTCTCGTCACGCTATCACAAACAAATTGTTTCCTTCGCTGGAGTGTTCGCAGTTGCAATCCTTTGCGGCAGTGTACGCAGTAATATAAAAACAAATGTTTATTATGTTCCGATGGAGGAGGAGAATATATGGTTATCAGTATTTCACAGATAGTATAACTAAGCAAAACTGCCTTGGAGAAGTCTCATTAGAATTACATCATTCTTTAATAAAAATTGCTCTTTATTCCGCGTTGATTATTACATTTCTTTATTCAAGCAATTTCCTAACCGAATATTTGAAGGGGCATTGGGACCATCCAGTGTCAAAAACAAGACGCTGCTTCTGAATGCGAAAATTGAAATATTGCTATCTTAGCTTACATTCCCGAAAACGCTGAAACAGGAATCTGCGCTTCAACTTACGAATAAGCACCAGGGACATAATAGACGAGAGCATACACCACAGAAAAACAGAAACAAAGTATGCCAATGTTTAGAAACACCGGAAACATGCAACAATGCGAGAAATAACAATACGGTACATTTAGTTTTCCATGTGCTTGCAAGGGCTGTTTACTGCGGCCCTAAATACACTAAATATGAAAATACAAGACTACAGAAGTAAAGCAAAGATGTCAGGACTGCAGAAAAGTTGCGTTTCTGACACCCGTACAGTACATAAGCTCATGCTTTTTTGATAGCATATATGTAAAAAGTTTGTAGGACGCTTAAGGTTCGCCTTTAAGATTGGAACGCAATAGCATTCAAAGATCCCCGACTGCTTCTCTCGCCTCCCGGCAACTGCTGCTTATGTAACCGTGATGTTTACCGGCAAACGGTGGTGGTTAACGCTGTTCATGAAGGCGGCTTTTCTGGTAGAAACGCGGCCTCTTGCGCGGGCCACGATGCGGAGGAGGCGAACGCCATCTGGAGGTGTTGCAAGGAACTGGGCGCGCCGCTCTATGGCCTGTACAATTTGCGAAAGGGGTTTGTGTTTTGAGCTTCCGTGTAACAGAGTTATGTTTTCGGGTATATTCCAATTACAATCCTATGGTATCACGTCTGTGGGTTGTGTGTAAGTCGCACCTTGCGGTTTTCCTGACATATATTACCTTGAGAAATTCAATTAGTTCAGTAGCTTCCTTGCGCTATAGGGAGGGCCTGCGTGATTGGGTAGGCGTAGTTCGCAATGACTTTTGCCGAACCGACGGTCGGCGTAGGACGCGGAAGACCGACACCGGCGCCCGAAGCTGACGCCGGATTTCCAGCGCCATGGGGCCCTTGACGCCACCGCGTTGAAACGAGGATTGCTTCGTTCCCACAATTTGAAATCAAATCTTTTTGAGGCTTCCGTCTTTGTAGGTCCTTCTCGCATTCATTCCCAAACATTGGTCATTCACATTGCTGGCGAAAAGTGAAATCGTCCTCTTAGCAGGGCACGTTTGCTACTGGCAACAACGGCTGTGTATAAAGGCTTGAGGAGAAAGAAACCTCTGTCAAATGGGAAGTCCCGATAAAGCAGTGAATAATCCCACAACAATAAAAAAGGTTCTTTTTCTGCTTTTGCTGATCCCATTGCATAAGAAGGAGACTTTCCTTTCGCTAGCTTTGTGACGGAGCTCCACTCGGGCCTCTTCTGGTTGCTGCACTCTTGAGAGTGACGAAACACGAGATCCAGGGATGCGGCTGATACCAGTGCTCAAAGAACAGCGACTGATGGATTGTTCAGTGAGCCTGCCCCGCCGAACCGTGCGCACGTTCCCAAGGCACTAATCTTTTCGCTTCTTCAATTTTTATTTTTTCCCACCGTTCCTTACAACGCATGTATAGCGTAATCTTCTTCTCGCACTCCCTTTGTGAGCCCGTTGTTTACAGAGCTTTCTGAAATGGCGTACATTCTTTCTTTATTCTGGCTCCTTCAGGAGTCAATTACCTACGGTACCTCTGGATAGGAGTTTTATTTAAATATATACGCACATTGAACGCGTAAATTGAAATCTTATGCGCCTATCACACTGGACGTTTTACGTTCATTCGAATAGAATGGAATTGGCATCGAATGATATTATTAGGCCGCTACACAGCGACATTTAATGAATTTAGTATCGAATGGCTTCCGCAATGGAATTAGGTCGAGAAACTCATTCGGCTTCGCACTCGGGGCGAAGATGTACTCTCTACCCCAGAGACAAGGTAAAATATGACATTGAGCGTTCGTAATTCGAGAAGCGTTCATTTAAAAAAAAACGGGAAATGAAATTTCGTGAGCTTTAAGGCATCTGTCATTTTAACGAGAGAAAAGCTAGACGTCAGATTTTTACTCTCCCCCTGAGCGGCGTGTGGCTGCAATCGCTCTACTAGTTGGCCATGCACTAAACAATCAGGCGCCTGTGTGCACAAGCTCCCAGCATCTCGAATGGCATCTGCGTCTATTTCATCATCTAGTCCCTTCCTCTGACCAGTATGCCTTGCTCGCAGTTCAAAGCACACTGCCACTCAGCGCTTCAACTGCTGCAACTGGACGTCGTTCAGCGCTGTGATATCAGTCACATTATTTTCGTTCAATTTATGGGGTATGGCTACATGGCTGGCTTAGCCTTGTCATGGCTTATGGTAGGCACACATTATGAAATAGAAGATTTATACGCCGGTCATTTCAATAAAGCGGCGCCCCAGATCTACTTTCAAATTATTAGATTGGCTTTCTAGACACTCTGCAACATACCTTGTTCTGCTTTTCTCACCAATTATCTTTTTTTTTCTTTTTTTTACGGAATGATCGCCACTGATATCATGACCGGACAAGACTAATTTTTCTGGTGTGGCGCCACCACGGGTATAATGAGAGTCGTTGCACCGAATTGCATTCGAATCTAATGACATTAAAACATTCAGTGGACAGTGAAGCGAAGATATTGTGAAGTGGCTAACGAATTGATATACATTAGCTCATTTCATTACTGCATCTTTTGTGCAAAGGAAATTGGCGCTCTAATATGCTCTTGCGAACCCGTTCCACTGAATGTGGCAAATATTATACTGGCCTCGTGTTTCTTCATACGTTCTTATCTATTTTAACTGTACCGGCCGCTTCTTGGCCAGTACCCCTTGTGGGTATGTGCCGTTGTATGGAGATCGTCATCATCATCATCAACAACAAACATCGATAATGTCAATGAGCTAGCATGCGTTCGCACGATATGTACCACCCACTTGTTGGCCGATCCCCGTTGCGGGTGGGGTTTGCCATGGAATATAAATCATCAGCATATCAACACAGCGACACGCTTCTTGGCCGACTGCCCCTTTCGGGTATGTCCGATCGTACGCGAATCATAGCCGTCAACACCTGGCGATCGTATAGGTGATTCCAGCAAGTGCAGACGCGAGCGCAAGTATAAAAGGAACGGGCAGGACAACGCTGGACAACGATAATGGCAAAAAATAGTTGGTGTTCGCGCAGAGAAGCGTGCGCGCGGTTGTGGTTTAGTAGTTAGAGAATCGGGGGTTGCTGCGCCAGGGGTACGAGGTTTAGATGCTATGGCTACACGAGTTTCATTTTCTTCTTTAAAGAGAAAGCGAATCTACTCGGCGAGGATCTGACCGGCGACCTACCCACCGACCGACCGGCCGACAGACAAACCCAGGCGAAACGATAGAATGGTAGGCAAAGGAGGCTTCGCTTTAAAATATTAGTTTCTGTGCCGCTAAAAAAATGTTTGGCTTTTCTTGATTTTTAAACAGTGCCGATCTCGACTCTCGGCTCTGAATAAATAGCGCTATGCCCTTGGCGTTTACTGCCTGCCTTGTTCATCGTTCGTCTTGTACCACCCTTTTTCGCTAGTCCCCTAGCACTGCTGTGCATCACATGCACAGCTGTGAATGTCTCTGCCGATTTGTACTGAGCGTAGAAGGCTCCTGCGTTCGAAGGCCTTAATACTCAATAACAAGTTGTATGGCTAAGTAAAAGTAATTTGGGAATTACAACACTTGAACGTACGTATAAGAAATATAGTGGAATTCCTAAGCATCCTTGTCATGAACATTTCGACACTCGGAAAAGGAAGAAAGACTTAAATGGTAGTGCAGTGCGTTTACGGCATATTAGAAAGTTTAAGGAAAACAGCGTCCCCATGCGTAGTTATCGTACTTTAGCATATCTTTCGCCTTATTTTTTGCAATTTTTCGCATTTTACTTTTCATCTTTGCAAGCTTGTCCGACAGCGTCCCGAATCTGTGGGTCCGCTGTTAATGAAGTGTCGTATTAACGTGCCCGTGTGCACCTAGTGCACTGCACAACGTTCAATCTCTGTTGAATAAGGTGTTGTGGAAGAGAGAGGGAAAAAATACCTTGCTACAGAAAGGCAGAGAAAGCTGGCCTGAGCTAGAGATTGCTCTGTTGTGTTGCATTGCTGTGAAGAAAGAGGGGCAGCGAAGAAAAAGTAATGACCAGTGAGGATAGTGATGATAATCGAGAACAAGATAACAATTTTAAAGGTGAAGAGAAGATCACGTTACGGCATCTCTAAAGCCCCGTGTATACCCCAGCGTCTTGGAAGAAGGCTAGCGCTGGCGGCCCTGATAGCAACAGCCGCTCAGTTTATGTTAGGCCAAACAGGCGAAACGAAGTCATCAAATGGTGGTCCGCTGTGGAGGTGTGCAATAAACTTTCCTAGCTAGCGCTAGGAAAGCTTTTCACGTGTCTTCTACGACGTGCCAATCAAGAGACCAAGTCTCCTTCTCTGTTTCGCCTAGTATTCGCCAGTGAATGAAGTTCTGTTCAGTACACCGACTCAAATGAGGCTCTTTATAAAAAAATCTGGCAGACCCTTTGCCATTATCAGAGGAAATACTTTAAAAATTTAATAAAATTCTGGCACATTACGTGCCAAACTTTGGCCAAGAGGGGTTCTCTGTGATGCACCTAAATGTGAGAACACGAGCGTCTTCATTTCACCTGCTTCTAAAGGCGGCACGCGTCGCAGGGATCCTTTTTTCTTTCTTTGTACAAGATGCAACTTGCGTGCTTTGTCTATTGTAATAATTTCAATGAGAGTATAGAACATATACCAGCGCACTTTATTGATCTGCAGTAATGAACCCACTACTAGCCTTCGGCTACGGGTGCAAAAACTTCATGCAAATCAACTGTACGCTTTTGTCGAACAAAATTCAATTGAATCTCAGAAGCGCAGCACCATAGCCACTAAGTTATCATAATGGGTCGAAGTACATGTCGACATACGTGCGACTTGACAGGGTGCTCTAAGAAATAGGACTGGGCCATCTTCAACGCGAACCTAACACAAGACGTCAACCGACGCGGAAGACACCAGCGAGAGATAGCGAAGTTCCCCCGGCGCATATCGGCACGCGTGCGCGGGTGTTCAAATCTCTCCGGGCGGCCCGACACGCGGACAAACGACCAGATGGAAGCCGGACGGCCGCCTCTAATGCAGGCCACCCTTTTTGCCGCGATGATTGATGGAGGGCACCATTCGAGCATTACCTCCCGTGGCGTCCGCTGCTCCGCCGAAGCTGGCGCGAAAGGGATCCAGATGGAAGAGAGGGAAAGTACCAGGAGTAAACTATACCATGGTGCGGATGCCAGGCTGGATAAATGGCCCAGCATCCGTGTTCCGAAGGGTGCGCATGGTGCTTGCTCTGTCGAGAGGTCTGCCGTACTTCCCTCCCATGCAGGAACGAGACCAAAACAGCGAGAGGAGAGAAACAAAGGAAAAAGTGCCGTGACGTCGACGTCGTAAAAAGGAGGAAAATTTAATTTACTCGTGGCATGCCCACGTAGCATGTGCACACAGAGTCCGCAGTTCTGTAAAAGGGCAGACAGAGCTTGCCATTTCGTCTCCGCTCCTCCAATCCGCTTTCACGGCGCGCAAAGCACATCTGCCGAATGTTTTAAACTGTTTTTCTTGTGCTCTTTGCACATTTGCTTGTTCGTCGCCCTAAAGTGGAAATATATGGCTGCCCTGGAGTGACTAACGACGGATGGAATGTTTACTCACCCTAAGATTCCAGCAATTTTGTTTCTCCCTTTTCCTTTCTTTTTTTTTCCATTTTCCCGTGATTATCTTAGAGACTCAGCAAGCCAGCAAGAGCTTCCAACCATCCATCCTCGCTAGGAGTTCAGGTCGAGTGATTGCTACCAACAGCGGGGTGGTAATGATCCGGTAACTAACACGAATATTACGAGAGAGAATGCCCATTACTGCAGCTGACCATGCAACATATGCATTTATCAAATACGCAAGAGAAGTGTTAACAAAAGCAGCCAGTACGCATTCTAGCCAACCACAGGAAGTTGCACACAAGTAGCAGTTAGGTGAGTAGAACTTTTGTCAAGTAAGAGCCACTTCATATTAAACAACCTGCAAACCTTTTGTCTTCATTGCCGCAGAGCTTCAACTACCTCAATGCCTGAAAGCAAGGAAAATTATTTTTGTTGTGTGTTTGACAGAAAAAAATACTGATGGTTAAGTGCTCGATCTTTCCTTTTTCTGACTTATGCAGGACACGTAGGGGCGATGATTGATGTAGTTGAGGACACCTTGACGATGAATGGCAATATTTCTGGAACACTGAAAAATTAGTTAGATTGTAAACGTTCTTTACACAATTAAGTAACCTTGGATAATTTTAATCTTGTCTTAGCGCAAGTGTTTGCATTAACGCAAGAGTAATGCAAGTTTAACGCGTTAACTGGAGTTTGCGTGCATGCTCACATGCATTTTTTTTATCATGGAATGTTCTTTTACAACGAGTGGGCGCCATTGAACAGGCTGTCGTATCCACAAAAAAAGAAATATATACACGAGGGAAATATTACTGTTCCCTTATTACTACCGAACAATTTATACATTTCTAAACAAAAACATGAAGAAGCTTCTAATCGCCATATCTCATGCTGTAGCAAAAAAAAAAATTATGGCTTTGTCGTCCAGTTTCCAAGGAGAGCGTTGAGCTGAGTCTCTTCTTCAGCTTGAAAACGGGTAAATTATTCTCGCATTTAGTCCCACTTCAATTGAACAACGACATTCCAAGATTTCCGAGGGCTGGAAATTTGCCTCGTCGTTTGGACGACCGCCAAAGTTCTTCCTTCGGCGAAGAAACCAACTTTCGATACAAAGGCGCCGAGACTTACGACTCCCTCGCATGCAGCGCGAATGCAAATTTCCGCCCTCGGAGGAGGCCTGGTTTTGGGGGGTGGCGAAACTCCGAGCCTTTCTCTGAGACGGAATTCAGCATAATGCGCCGCAGTGCAAGAGCTGGCCACGAAAGGCAGTTTCCGCGCGAAGGCCTCCGTTGCGTATAAATGTGCCTACGTGCAACTTATCCGCTGACGCCGCATTTAGGACGAAATCAAGAGGAACAAAATATACTGTTTGACCTAAAGAAAAATGCGCGACGGTTAAAATTTCCCAACACTTTGATGCATATATATAAGAGCTGGGCTTATGATAGGCGCTTCTCTAAAGGACCAGCACAAGTTTGGGTGCCGAAGATTAGTATATTGACATTTCCAAATTCTTTCTGGTTCGTTGTAGCAAAGGTACCAAGAAAACAATGCGAGGCCTCACTCAGTAAAGTAATTAGGTATTGGCGGAATGGGGGTGGGGGAGGTGGCGGAGCAATTTGGCGACCGAGCATTTCAGTTGCCATATAAACACAAAAAAAATCACGTTGTAATCGAGCAAGAATGGTGCTCTTAGAAAAAAGATGACGTAATATTTCTATTTACTGTACGTGAGAAAATAGTGTAAAATACTGAGTCAGTGGAAGCTTTTCGAAGTTGGTCGCGGTATGCTAAGCCAAAGTCAACAGAAGTCTGACTGCCCGGCTATCGTACAAAAAAAGGCGCATTCGAGCAAACTGGTCATTTCGTTGATGTCAAGAACGCGCTAGCAAACTATATTCTGCGTAACCACTGTCCGGGGTTCTTCTTGCACCGAAGCATTTTCGCAGGATTTGCATGGAAGGAAAAAGGAACGTCATCGGAGTTTATTTATTTTTTCACATCACACGCAGCGAGCTCTATAATACTTCACGTTTCAAGCGTTCACCCCCATGCAAATGGGAGATGAGCCGGGAATGCTCTGCTCTGATCTGACACCGTGACACGACGTCAGGGTTGGACGCTGCTGTGTTTTGTTCAGTTTTTGACCTGGCAATGCCTGGACATCGTGTCGCCTTGTTTACGGATTAAGTTGTCAACCCGCTTGTACAACGGAGTTTCACCAACTTTAGCTTTGCTGGACCGCCCCACTACGCTTCTCCCGAAAGACGTTAAGCGCCCAGCGCCATAGATGGTAGTTGCTCGAGCTGACATTGGAATTTATCTGCCAAGTCTAATCATTAAGAACGTAGGCACTCATATTCACGTCGTCCTTTAACGCGAAACTGCCATCACGCGAGCGGAGTTATAATATTGCCTGAGAGGAATAGATGTACACTCAACCACCTTTTATTTCTATAAGTGTCATAACCTAGCGAATTTTCGCTGTTCTTTAGGTTTTTATTACAGTGAACCTGTAGGCGTGACAACATGATTATTCACATTAAACAGCTCCAAAAAACACACGTAAGTGGAACAGCACGTGACCAGAGCTGACTTCCAAAAACATGTATATTCAGGATCACCCCAATATATGTTATTCGCAACGGACTGAAAGAGAGAAAGGAAGAAAGGGTAGGCGAGTAATCGTCAGTAAATCCTTGCTGCGCACGCATCACAAGCGTAAAACCATACAAATGTAAATGTAAAATACACAATATGGAAGCCACAAACCTAACGATTAACTTCTGAGGAAGTTAAGTTCCTTATCGCAAATAGCTATAGAAGGAACGCTTACGCAAGTGGGCGCCAAGTGACACATTCAAAAGGCCTCAAAGATTTCCCTTGCCATGTGCTAGCTGTACCATTTCAACACACGTATGTCTTCAATGCGGGGTGAACAGCCAGACTTTGCACAATCAACAGCCAGATTACTACCAGTCTTATCTTGGCACTGTGCGCATGCTCACGCAAAGGTTCATTAAGACAGCGTCCCGTTTGCCCTCTGTAGGTGTAACCCAGCCGCAAGAGATGGGAATGGTATCAACTACCATTGGCTTTGCAATCTACAGGCATGGAAGTACGTCGCTTACTAGACAGTCTGGTCGATTGTCGGCTCTCTTTAACTTTCTTGCGCTACCTTCCCAACTTGTTAGGTGCGTTAAACGCCGTGTTAGCACCGGCCCGCCCGCGGCCTGATTGCACCCGTGGAAAGTTACAGGCCAGAGGAAGTGGTGAACGTGCTCTCTAAGGTAATACGGCAGAGAAATTAGTGTTATCTCTCCTTTCAAGGGCGACACTTTCATCTGTCATGTTTCGAATGCCCAGGTCCACACTGCCATCAAAACGCTGTGCTCCAGATATCATGTAAATCGTAGCGCAATAAATATATTTTTTTTTGTACCGAGTTATATAGTACAAAATTCGGACCACACATCCTGCACCCTGTCCGGACCCTTGACGTTCACGGGTACCTGATATAGCCCATTTTGCTGTTCCGTTTCACTAGAGGTACTGCGCTACAGGTGTTCTTAATTCACTTGCGCGATTTTTGACGCTGGAGCAGAGTAGCAAGCGCTACAGTTACGTTTCGATAAAAAGTGGAAAAAAGTTCCTTTGATATTTGGTTGCGTTAATCTGAGTGTGATACTCCATGCCTGTCTCGTGCTGCACATATAAATTTCACGTTTCAACAATAAACCTTAGCTGGAAGTAAGCGCCAGTCGTGTGTACTCGTCTTGTCCTGTTTGCTTCGCGCTCCGGTTTTTCCTTCTCGCCCATTGTGCAAACCATGTGCTTTATCGCACCATTCTACAAACACTCAGAAATGTTCACTTACATGAACAGACACCAGGGGTGTCTTCAGTGTGATTTCTTTCGTGCCGATATCGATTTGAGAGGAAGAGCGGACAGCGTTTGAAATACAAGCTGGTAACCACGTACGCTCAGAAGAAGCAACTAACAGAGAAGGAGTTTGTTACGTAGGTGGCATAAGCTCTTGCAGCCAATCATGCTATCTGCAAAATAAAAAGTTAAGCCTTCCTTGTAGAAAACATGATCCACTGAGAGCCAAGCACACAAGCTCAGTAATGCAAGTAGTTTTACAATTGCCGTACCGAATTTACAAGACGGAGGTGTCATAAATAAATGAACGCGTGAAAAGAAATCGCCAAGCTTGGATAACAGAGAAATGCACAGGCGTTGTTTTCAAGAACTTTTCACAAACATTGCGGAATATTTCACACAGGTGTCCGGCCCTTCTCCCAACCGCGATACGTATCAGCTTCCGCCACCATCAGCGGCTCTAAGCCAATCGACAACCGAAAAAAAAAAGAAACAGTGCGATCAAGCCTGTCACGTCTCATTCGAAGATTGTCGGGAAAACGAGCCCTTTGTGGCTGAAGACCTCGGCGCCGACCCCAAGCCCACCCAACGGCAGTACTTTGCAATGGATGCTCGGCGGTCATGAGGCAACGGTAGACAAGTTATCAAAAAAGGCAAACGACATGGTCGTGCTTCTTTGCCGGGCAACTGGTGGTTGCCAATACATGTAAGATGGTTCTTGCCGTGTGGACTCAAACACAGGGACGTCATTGAGCGTAGCAGTGTAGTATAACCCTGACTATTTCGCTATTTCTTCGCCACCGAGCATTTGTTTGATACTGTTTCATACGCACCAAACCAAGAAAACTTCAAGCTTTTAGCGAGCTACTGGCCTTTGCGAACGCCTTTAACTGGAATGCCTTTTGTGTGTGTGTATCTCGATGTGTGCGTGTTTCTATATTTTTTTAGGGTTTTCCTCTCTGTCATCTCTGTAAACCCTATTTCCCATCCCCATTGTTGGGTAGCAAACTAGAGACTCATATCTGGTTAACATCCCTGCCTTTCCTCTTCATTCTCTCTCTCTCTTTTTTAGTCGAAGAGCCACAAATGTGTCAACGGAACCACGTTGTCACATATTTGATTAGGGTGTTGGTCTGAAGGCTTCGTTTGAAATAAAACTGAACTTCGACAATATCAAACATGTGAAATAAAGGCATTTTCGGGGAGACGGAAAAATATATTTTACTCTCATGCAGTGTTCTAGTCAAAGATTATATGTATAACAAAGCGTTAAATAGGCAATAGCGGTTAAAAATAGGTATATCTTGAACTCAAGCATAGACTGGAATAATAATGTTGACCTCGAAGGCAGCTATAACATAGGAGGTTATTTGTTCAATATCTCAGACCAGAACACGCATCTTTCGTTATGTACCTATATAAGCAGAACAATGAATACAAAGTGCGCATGTTCATAAAACGGCAGTTTAAGTGCGTTGAAGCCGGAAAACCGCTAACTTAAGGCACGAAATTGTCATTTGTTTTATTCCACTTCATGAACTGGATGGTTGGAAATCGGGCTTCAGATGCCATTAATAACACGGTTTTTTATTCTTATCACACATAAAACACCTCATTTGTAAGAAACGCGACTGCGGCGAATAATGGCGTGTAGCTCTCGCTTGTTTTACTGAAGCGGTCACCTTTATCTCTCTCTTCTTTTTTTTATGCCCACCTGACGTTAAGTGCAAAACCGTGTCGAGTGGCGAGTATTTCCCGGAGGCCTCGCTTATACGTCTGCTACTGCGAACAAAAAAAGAAAGCTTTATAACGTGTGGAATCGACAGGGGGCTCGAAATCAAACTGCTCAACAATGTTATTTTCTTTAACGTGCCAAGTCGAAAAAGAGCCGATCAGTGAAGGATATTTACTGCTTTAACACTGCTGTCAGCCACCCCTTACATCCTCTGTGAACATGTCGGCTGCCGTTCTTGGGAAAAATCTTTCCCACTGCGTAGTTCGGATTAAAATAGGGTTTAAGAATCTTTCGTGAAGCCGCTCCACTGCTTACTGCCATGTGTCGAACAAGTCCTATGATAATGCGTTGGCATTCTTAGGGCATTTCACGCACTTTCGGGGGGATATATATTTATGTACCTATCTGTCTGTCTGTCTACGTTTGCATTTATGTGTAATTGTGTGTAACCGCTTTACCGCCTGCCTGAGTCACAGGGAAGTCAGTGGTCGAAGGGATAGCGCATCGGGCAGCTGTAATGAGCTAAGAGGTTTCTAAAGCAACCATCAAACTAACTTGGATGACTGAATATGAGGCCATGTGTACATACGCATCGCTCTTCAGCGAAACTCTTTCACGCCGACACGGATCGTTGTACATGCTGAACTGAGTAGGTACTGCGGTTAGAAAACGCTTTAACGCCGAGTTAGTGTACTGGGTATGTGCCTTTCAGTCTGTTCTGGTCTCCAATGAATCTGTTTGATGCCAACGTGGTTCACTGGTTATGTTCCAGAAGGCACATTCCTAGTGCCTTCTGTTAGTCATGCTTAACTCGTTTCGACGGCGGCAATGCGTTGTGTCACCGTATCGATTCATTGCTAAATGCACCATTGTCAACAGTTACCGCGAGATGGGTTCTGCCTCCTTTCTTTTGGCCATTTTTTACTCTTGAGCTGAAGAACTTTGTCAGCGAAGCCTTAATCACAGTGCATGGTATTATCAGATACCGTTCTACAGAAAAAATTTGGCCACTATGTCGGCGACTGTACTTTAGATGCATCAATCCATATGTTTATGACTACTGCGTTTCACAAATATATGAAGTTCCTATATGAAAAGCCTCATATTCACCCGTCGGAGAAGGCCCGTGAGGATGCGCTCTGGTGTACGGCGCCCCGACTATCTCGTTGCACAACAGCACTTTTTCTTCTAATAATGTTTGTTTATTGGGGAAAAAGTTTGTGCCACGTCAATTAAGAAGCACACTTAGACTGTGAACAGACGTCTAATACTAGTACCACGTCGTCAGCAGCACGTATTGTGAGAATGCCTGTTGAAACCCGGAAGGACGAAGATCAAGTAGCTATCAACTAGCAATATTCGAATAGGTATATTTTCAGCCTAACCAAATACGAATGTTTGAGAATAATGACCGCTCAGTATTGAATTAAAAATATGAAACGTTTTCTCGTTCCTAAACGAACTGAAAACCTCTATACTCCAAACCAAGTTTGTTTTAGCTTTGGTAAAAAAAAAAAACTAGGCTTATTTAGATTGTTTCAAACACAGATGTATTGCCGTGAGGTAAAACAAAGGAACCTCGTGTCATCAGGCGCGCGTATAGTGTGTTGTGTTCCTTGAACGAGGGGAGTGTGATCTACCTACGACACACATTATTTAGAGGCATGCAAATATGCCTGTGCTGAATAAATAACGAATTGCTCCGTCAAAATAAAGAGTAAAAATTTCAGTGTAGGTTACTCAAAAGCTAAGCGTTCATACTGTATGAGTGGAAGTTATTAAGCTGCATTTATATTTCCGGTGAATCTGTATACAAATTCCTGGTCGCGCCGCCCAACAACCTCTGCGATCGTGTACAGAAATCTTCAAAACAAGTGTCATTGATCATTCTCTCTCAAAACTCCAATACGTTCTGTCAATCGCTCCATTCAAGGAGAAACGAAAAAATAAAAATTGTAGTTGCTGTTTATTAAATTGAATACAAAATTAATAACAACAACTATTCGCTTCGTATTCGAAGATTTATGTGCCCCCTAAAATCAGCAGGGAATTAACTTGGTCTATGGTCGTATCCTTGGCAGTCCTGCGTGACTTTCTTGTAGAGTGCAATCTCATTAATATGATTTGAATTGATGATTTCTTTCTTAACCTTGCGTGAATTGAGTATTTTATGCCTGATATACTTTAAAAATCATTACAGTGTTATGCACATAACAATGTTTTATTGTATAACGTACGTGAACTCTTAGCGTGGGTGCATACGCGCCTTCGTTGGTTGCGTTTTATTTTTCTTTGCGCTTTCTTTTTCTTCGCACACAGGTCGATTACGTATTTACGACATGCGTTTGCGTACTTCTAAATGGTACATTGGAATTGCCAGTTCCAATGTAGCTTACCTTGCTATCGGCGTGCTGTAATTAAACAACAACAGCAACAACCACGGAAGTCATGGGCCTGACATTTAGACACAACAATAATATATATGCACCTAAGTTGGACAAAAAACACGCGTCGCTGATATTATAAATGACATTGGGGAGAATATCCGAAGTTTGGTAGGCCATGTGCTGTGTAGAATAGATAAACAGCAGTATATAATAAAGAGAAGTCCTCCGCGAGCATTCAATAAAGAAGCATACTCGAAGAATAATACAAAAAACAACCAATAAAAATTATACCCGCATCTGTGTAGTGTAACAGGCGAAAGCAAATTAAAAGTTACTTCAACAGCTCTGTGCCTCTGTAGTGTTCCCAATCATATTCTCCAGCAGATATTTTCTTCTTGAGCTTATTAAGGGATTCTGCGTACTAACTTCAATTTGGAGAAGGGTAAAACGTATTACCAGAATGAGCTACACCCGCTACCGTAGGTTAGCGGCTATGCCGTTGCGCGGCTGAGCACAAGGTACCGGGTTCAACCCCGGCAGCACAGCGATGGCGTGGCATGCAAAATCATTCGTGAACGTAAAAATTTCTGGCGCACGTTTCGTAACCTCATGTGGTAAAAAAAAAAAAACCACAATCTCCCACTATATGTGCTTGCCCCTAATCTGATCGAAAATTTGGCACGTAATACCTGCAAATTTTGTTAGCCACAATCAGCCGCATCTTCGACGCCGGGCCCCAATCCAAGTGCCGGATTCGTCTGGTTCAAAGCGCTGCTCCTTTCTGCCGCCAGCCGGAGCCAGCGTCCGCGCCCCCGAGTCCGCACCCCTCCTCCCGCTCTCGCCCCGCGCTTTTCGGCAGCGTTTCGGCGAGACACCGAGGCGCGGCGACCAGTTGTCTTGCGAGTCGCGCACAGCGCTGCGCACGCCTCGCCGGCGAAAAAACAAACAAACACAGAAATAGAAGTTCGGCTGCTCGCGTTTCACTCGACGCATTATTGCTTCGCTCAGCAGTGCTTCTCGTCTCGCTCGCCCCGCCTCTTCGTTCGCGCGCGGACGTCGCCTGCACCGTGTGTCCGCGCAAGAAATGCTGTCATCGCTTTCTCTCGCCGCTGAAGAGGTCGCACCGCTTTCGAAGGGCGCGTCGAATTCGCTCTCGACGCGAATCGCTGCTGGCACCTCGTCGCAAGTCCGCCGAAATTCGCCCGACCCGTGAACAGTCGGTGCTCTTTCGCGTGCGCGAGTCGTCGCCGTTACTTTTCAGGTTCTTACCGACGCTCGTTCTTTCTCAGCTGTGACTGACGGCGAGAAACCTGTGCGTGATCATTCGCAACGCGTCCAAATGGGCTGTCACTTCTCCGGTAACAGGTGATCGGCTTCACTGTGCGCCAACTTTTTTTTTTCGAATCGCAATGTGTACTCGTTGACGAAGAGGAATTGTTGTTCTCGCGCACGAAATGACCCCATTCGATCTCGAGGAAACAAATCTGCTCCTTCGCACTCAGGATGTGACTGTGTCGACGGATAACGCTCGAAAGGAGCTCCGATGTTCAGTGCTCGTCAGTCGGCTTCGCCAGTCGCGTGCGCTGGAATAGCGAATCGGGAGTTTCATTGTCCGCTCCACAGCGTGTGTCGAAGTGTGATGCAGCGCTTGCTGGGTGTGTCATGAGGATGCCTTCCCAACGGATTCCCACGGCCACCGGCTCCCTAGCCCTTTTGCTAGCCTGTGTGACTTTCGTCCGCGCAGGAGAATTGCCAACTGTTCACATAGGTGAGTTGCTATCTCCTCTTGTTTTTAGGTTGCTCGTACGGCTCCCACAGAGCCTTCTGAGCAACTTTCTTCTTGTTCTTACGATTCATCGTAGCGCTCCGTGTAATCAAGCCAGAAGTTTCATGTACGCTTCGTGGCTCATTCACAGGATAATGGAAAGTGAAATATGAGAGGACTGGACAATATCCTATGGCATGCTCAAAGAAAAATGTTGAAGAACAGCAAAAAAGAAAGGACAGCGCTCTGTCCTGTGCTCTTTGCTCGCTCGACCTGTGTTGCGCTGTTCCTGTATTTACTCTAAAGATGAACCAACCAGCTGCAAGATAAAAAAAAAAATAAGAGATAGACACCCGTTGCCGCGAACACTCTGCTCGTAGCCTGCGTCTACAGGTTGGCCGGATGATTAATTGTGCGGTATAGCGTTTACTGCCGCAGTTTCGGGAGTTACTGGAGTGTTGAAAGCAGCCGCCTTGCGTGCGTGCAGACGAAGTTGCGCAACACTTTTGCGACCCGACAGAAACATCTGGCAGCGGGCTCTTGGTCGTTTCATTTTCAGATTTCACCTCAAAGCCTCGTTACAGCGCTGCCTTGCTGCGAAATTTCTCAGAATGCGCATAACTTTTATGCTGTCGTGTATAAAAGTGACCACCATGGCTCCCCGTGTTGCTACATTTTATTACAGGTCCTGTGTGGTCATGCAACTCTTCTGCGGCGCAATGAGTGCTCTCTTGCGCAGTACGGTGTTCAGTTTAACAGCTGGTCACATGCCGTAGGATATGCGCGGAAATGTGCAATATATATATATATATATATATATATGTATATATATATATATATATATATATATATATATATATATATTACGAGCGATAGCGCTAGTATAAAGAATTAGCGTTTAACAGCGGACTCAATATTCACGTCCCTAGACGCAGGTGTAGTAGACGCGGCGTTGAGTCCTTTTGTTACAACTCGGATATACTTCAGTCGAGCGGGTCAGTATAACATTTCAGGAGTACAACCCCACTTTCACGGTCTCTGGGCAAAACACTTCGGTTGTCACGTTACAATCCTAGTGCTATTTCTCACCAAGAACTGCTGTTTTCTTTTTTTTTTAATAATTTAGATTCTCAAGGTCTCTTTTAAGCGCAAGGGTTAAACACGCAGACGCGACCAGATGATTTCCGCGCAGCAAAATTTCGAAGAAAAGCATAACTGATAAATTGTGTTTCCGTGTGGTAGGATCCACGTCACGAAAAGCGCATGTCCAGAGGCAGTATTTGTTTCATGTTTAATTTATTTTTTGAGGGGGAAGGGTGTACCAAATAAAAAGAAAGTTTAGTAATGTTTCGACAATGTTTGAACGCATTGTTTTGAATCGTCCTTGTTGTATGTCAGTCGATTCGTATCGGCGTCACACGGACACTTTTCATCGTTATCCAGCCTTATCCGAATCAAGTTTTCTCATTGCGATTGACCCCTTGTGGGAGCTACCGAATGGTGCCAGTGGCTCAAGAATAGTACAATGCCGAACGGCACTGAACTTGACCGCTTGACCAGCGCAGTCTAGATGTTCTACCAAAAATTAAAAAGAAAGAAAGAAAATATAAATGGTAGGCAAGGTTGCAAGCATACGAAGGGAAGAACGCTGGTGCAACGTCTGTGCATCCTGAGGACATTTTGATGGAACTGAATACAGTTTTCACTGCCAGAAAATCCTTCCCGTTTTTCAGTAGCGCTTTGAGTTATGCTAGCACGATTTGCTGCATTTCTGGCGTGTATTGAAGCGCACAACAATGGACTAATCGGGCAGCTTCATTTTCGACGTGATTTGGAAACATTGCCGCTTTTCCTATTAGTACAGAGAGTACGAAGAACCATTCTGCAGACAGACCAGTGTGCGCATTGTTTTATTAGAGGCTTAAAAGTTTTTACCAACGAAGATGGTAATTTAGGAGGCCTTCGAAGTCAGACAACTTGACCAAGGGGTAATTCTGTCTTATAAGTGCGGTCATTCTACGCTATCGTTATTCTTTGAAAGCACTAGTATGGATAGCAATCACGTTATACCTTCTTTTTTTGTGTACTTTAACTTATGTTGCACTTTCTTCCGAAATATTCATGGGAAAAATGTGCTTAAAGCTTATTCTGCTGTTTTTGTTTTCCTTTGTAGCCCCCACCACCGCTTCCCTCTTCGTGATACCGAGGTCAAAGTGCCATTTTTCTAACAAAAAAGAAATAATAAAGTAATCATTAAAGGAAATGCATTAGCGAATATCGAATCCCCAGAAAACGTCCATTTATATTTATTCGGATATATCAGCTTCTCGAAATACTGGTCTTTAATCCTTTTAGTAAAACTAGACGCCGATACTTTTTTACGTTTATCTACGCTAATGCCAGGCGAACAAGTTGTCTTCAGCAGTAATTACTCTAGTAATTGTATAGTGAGGAAACTCATGGGGAAGTTGAACGAAACGCGGAAGATTCACCAGCTAACCAAGTGCTGTCGTTAACTTAATGCAGATCGTCGTGGCGGTTTGGGTGACTTCGCTCATTAGAGCACTGGTGGTTAACGACATCTTGGTAGAACTAGGAAGTTTCACCTTTGTTTTCTGGTTTGAGCTTTCGCTTCGAAATTTGCATATATAAGCAGCTAATTGTAGACGGTTTTCATTGTCCTCTTTACATGGCTTTAATTATCAAGCTTTCAATCCACACAAGGGCGTAAGGGCTCTGAGGCCGTTCGAATGTCGTTCTCTAGTAAAGCTTAAATAGTCTAGCACATTAAACGCATTGCTTTGTTCAGTACCGGGACCAGCCTATCGAAGGTTAATCTAAAGAGCACAATAATAGCGCGAGCGTAACCTGGGTTTTTCCATGAAAGTTATTCTAAAACGCATTTCGTCCACTCCAACTGTTATTACTGGTGAGCGAGTGAGGGAAATATTCCTGATATAAAAGGTAACCAAGATGATTTTCTCCTCTAGCATTATAAAGATTGTGCCTTGTGTGCATTTTACGTTCGTCGGAACA
This sequence comes from Dermacentor variabilis, assembly GCF_050947875.1. Classification (NCBI taxonomy): domain Eukaryota; kingdom Metazoa; phylum Arthropoda; class Arachnida; order Ixodida; family Ixodidae; genus Dermacentor; species Dermacentor variabilis. Next base: position 92,316,001 of record NC_134573.1, read on the forward strand.
TATCAAGTGGACTAACATATGTACTGTAGTTTTCTAGAACCTATGGCTGTGACATATATATATATATATATATATATATATATATATATATATATATATATATATATATATATATATATATATATATATATATATATATATATATATATATATATAACTATTCGGTCACCTTGAGCCGTTTTCATACTTTACCCCTGCACAGCGTAGCCAACCAGTATCAACACTAGCTACACGTCCGTCTTTCCCTCTCTTCTCTCCCTCTCTCCTCCTTCAAAAATGCTTTATGTGCAAAGGATGGCATTTTCGGATGTCAGGAGAATAAAGCAAAGGTAGACGTTGTCTTCTACGAAAGAGAAGAAGAGCATCTACGACCGGTGTAACAGCCCGGATTTCCTCGCAAAAGTAAGCAGATACTCTGACGCCACGCGAGGTTCCTCTAGGTCGTCAACTGGTCTGATCCTCTTCTCCGCAACTCTACCTGGCGGAAGTGCTTCCTCCACGAACTTTGATGGGCCTGACCGGGCCGCCTCAGGTGTTAGGCCACATGGGTCTTATAGGTGGCCTGCGGTTAGGGCCGTGGCTTCTTATCGGGTATTTCGCGGTCAGGGTGGTCTGTGTGCTGCGTTCGGCTTGCACATCTCACAGAGTTACCTCGGTCAGACGCCTCACCTAGGTGCGCCACTCTTTCGGCACGTCCGTGGGGTGGGGAGGGGAGGAGGGAGAAGCCATGCGAAAGCCTAAATAAATATTGCCCGAAGCGGAGTAGACCACGTGGCTTAGGTTTAAAGGGGGGTAGTTGGTGCGAGTATTTTGACAATGTACTTCGTTCAGAAAACGGACACACGCAAGTTAAAGAAAAGACAGCATGGACGCTGAGCAGCGCCGGTCTTCCCTTTTCTTTATGTGTGGGTTTCCGTACTTTTTTTTTTCAGCTTCGTAAATATGTCAAAGTCGGCCAAGTGCCCGTAGTTGGAGGTTAATGGGTTCCGATTGGCGAAGTTTATGTCTTTATTTGTTGAGGTAGTGGTGAAATCAATCGAAGCAAGGGAAATCGGGCCTGCTATAATGCGAGAGGGTGCGCTGAACTGCAGGAAACTGTGAGGCGAAGCATATGAGAACTGGAGCTCGCACCGCCACAGGGGCCTTCTTGTTACCGCGAATACCGCTGTGACCTTCAGTGACAGCGGTATTGCCTTCAATGGCAGTGCCAGCTACCGGGTTATATATGGGTTCGATATAGTGTCACTGGCGGATCCAGGGTAAGACTTCCCTTCCGCCCCCGTACTATGCATGCTAAGATGATGAGAGCTATCTCTAAAGTTGACACCGGATCCGCCCTTTTCCTGTGTACGGCCTAATTTAGCAGTGTCCATGACTGGGAAAATTGGTGATCAACCTCATTAAGCGAGCAGTGAAAAAGCAGGACTACAGGAAATAAAACGTGCTTGCCTTCGCCTTTCTTTTTATGCCCTTGTTCACCTTTCGGGCTTTTCATTAAGAATTACGGCAGATTCGCATAACAGCGGGGGTACAAAGCACGAAAACGAGAACTAAACGAAATCAACAAGAGAAACGAGATTAAAGAAAATTAAGGTTAAAAGACAGACACATCACAACAAATGACGTCACTCGCAGAGTGAGAGCACCGCCGACGAGAGTCTAGCCTCGTGGATGAGATGAATTTTAGTGCAGCTTTGTGAACCTCGTGTCGAGTTGAAGCGCGAGCTTCCCCAAACAAAATATTTTTGAGCGAAATTTCAAAAAAAAAATGCTCCGGTAGGCTGCAGTTATTCAAAAGGTATGCGTTTTCTGTTTGAACAACTTCGCTTCCTAAAGATTTTAGCATGATATCTATTTGTACTTGCAGTGGTGTACGCACGTTCATGATGGAGCTAAAGGGGTTGTACGCGTCCGTTGGTTGTGATTGAAGGCACTCGCGTTTGGTCTTGGTATCACGCGTTGAAATCTGTTTTCCAGCGATAGTGGCTTCGTAGTGCCGTACTTTCATTATGTATGCAAAAACAGCTTTCCTAAACAACATTTGTTTTTCATTTGCGAGTAGCGCTTTGTGCTGCGTTCTTGCAATGTCTCCGTTTTTAGTAGCACTTTTAGTAGCACTTTTTAGTAGCACTACTATTAGCGCTTTTTCCATCATGAACGTTTACCAACGCGCCCAACTGGCAGCTGTTCTAAATATAATCACGATGGTGAAGAATCACACTAGCCTACAAAGCGTTACCCTGCAATAATAATATTAATAATAATAATAATAAACTATGATGTAACAAAACAGTTTGCTATTTCTTTCAGTCACTGCACTGCGAAACAGCATCCGAAGCCGGAAATACACCCAGAAGATCTGAAAAAAATCAGTTTTACTTACATATGTCGTTAACAGAGCCCGGAATATCGGACAAAACCTATCGAATGCTTTTGCAGTGACGGGCAATGGAAACAGAGGCCGTATGCTAAATTTATACAAGGCAACAATTTTGTGTCTGTTTTTTTTTTACATGTTAACCACGCATCATTACGTCGGAGGTATGCAAGTGAAGTATATCGACCATATGTACGGCAAAAGTCGATCTACATAACCCGCCCCAATAAGCGTCAAAAAATAAATATAAAGAAATGAATATCTTTTCCGGCAACGCCAGCTCGTACGGTTCGGGATGTTGTGCGCTATTATCTTAACCTGATATCTATGCGAAATTGTGCAGCAAAATAGCGACATGACTTCCGAGTAGTTTTTTGTAGATTACTCGATCAGACTACACACAATGCTCCAGTATCCCTCTTTGGCATCCCGTCGTCACGTCTCTCTTGTTACTACCAAAATATCAGTAATAGCGGCTGAGTCTCAGAGTGCTCATGCTGTTGATACGGCGCCGCGCGCGACGCGGGAGCGCATTCTTTCGCCTAGTGTAACACAGATTCCACTCCATCGAGCTCGCGCAAAACCAGGGGAACGCTCGAATGAGCAAGGCAAAAGCAGGATCCGAAGACAAGTCCTCGCTAGCTTATCGAAGCGTTTGAGCAGACCAATTTATTGCTTATGACACAAAGCTTCCCTGAAGGTTCGCTTCTAATAGATCAAACGAAAAAAAGAAACGAGTGACGAAAAAGGAACGAGCTCGGTTGCATGCTCCAAGCTTTTAGTGGTGAAAATGCTGTACCTAAACGACAGAGCGGGACCGGAACATAAACGGAAACTGCTTCGGGCGGGCCTCGCTTCATTTAAGTTTAACGACTTCCGCCTTTTTTCCCCAGATCGGCGCACAAACCGCCGTAATCATGGTCGTCATCATCGTCTTCATCGCTTCTCTTCTTTCCGCAATTCGCGAGTCCTGCTCCCGAGAGGGCACAATTTGGATACTGCCGAAGCCGGCCGGGCTCACGGCCATATTCCCGCTCTCATGGTTTGAACCGCGGCGGCCACCGAAACAGGGAGGCGACCAGGAAACGACGGGAAATGTAGATAAATGAGTCGTGCTGGGAATGCGAATAAGTCACTCTCCAATAGCATTCGTTTGAGCACATGCGGTTTCTCTCGTTCGGCGCGCCTGATGCCTTGCACAGTTTCTGTCTCTTTTCGACGGCATTCCTTGCCTCGGCGATTTGGCGAAGGAGGGTTCGCCTGATGAAAGAACAAAAAAAGAAGAGAAGAAGAAAGCAAACCGGGGAAAAGTTATTGCACGGGCCAGTGACTACGACTGTGTGGCATCCGTGTGGTAGACCGTCTGGTCTACCTTTATATTTATACAAGGCTTCTTAACGTTCGGCCGTTATAATTTCTAAGTTCCCCTTGGCTCCTTCTAGAGTTTCAGTTACTGTCCCTTGAGTCATTACCTATGTTAAGTACGAAATTATGCAATGAAATAGTCTATTTTATGTGAGCTAGCCTGAGATACCTCACGCTAGCTCGCATAGAATGTTGCTTGCTCGCCTTCTAATGTGAAATTGTCAAAGTAAGCTTTCGATCGGTACATTCTTCCTCAGCAATAAAAAGCACGCGCGCAAGACGTACGTACCGAGCGAAGACAGTTATACAAGATTTCTTACAACCCCAGTTACGAAGCCGTAGGCAAAGCAAGCAGACTCGATGCCTTGAGTAGGTCGCGGCACAGCTTTGAATCGTGCGCCTCGTGGCAAATAAGCATTTCAAAGGAAATTCTTTAGGTAAGCAAATATGTGTAGTTCTATTTTGCCCAATTTAGAGGGGACACACGCAAGTTCGTGCAACTTGGCCTCGTGGGACAGGTCACGTAGGGTGGGCTGCTCCTTCTTTGGCAAGTCGAGTTTAATTTTCTCCCGCTCGGATTGAAGCGCCGGCAGTCGGCAGACAGTTTCCTCGGGGAATAGCGGAAGTTCAAATCCTGCTAGGTGCTTGCTTTTTTTTGTCTTTCTTCTTTTTTTTAGCCTTTGCGCTTTTTGTTTTGTCTCTTTAGTCTGCCAGGCTCGTAGCAACTTAAGGCTGATTACAAAGAACGTCCCTATAGAGTCTGTTGGAAAAGCGACCACTCTCAGAGAACAGGGCAATTCAATTTAAAAAAAAAATGTCGTAGTAGCTGTTGGTGAACTTTATACTGCTGCGTTCGTGGAAAGTGAAATGCAGCTTTAAGAGAAATGACGCTGGCGTGTACTTAGGGTAGTGGAAGAAACGTAAGAAATTCTTCCTGTGCAGAGGGACGCTAAGGTCAATAACCTTCGGTGGCTCACCTAGCACCATATTACGTAATGATAGCGAAAATAAATGACGCTGGAAAAACGTCCACGGAAAAGGGAAGGCCCATGAGCACAAAGAAAGAAGTGAGAAGCAATTGAAAAAAAAAAACAGCGTTATTTTTTCTTGTGTGGCTTCTTATACTAAACGGCAGCTGCTGACTATGAAGAAAGGATAATGTGCGAAGTTACATATCCCTCGACTTGAAGAAAAAAAATGGGAATCGATGCTCACCCGTCGTGTGGCGTTCACCTGTACAGTATATTGTATAATCCTGCCACGTCCCACGCTTCCGCATAAGGAAGAGTAATTAAACTTTGAGAGGAATCACGAAATAGCATGCTCAGCTAGAATATGAAATACCGACGCCTGCTGTCTTGTGCACTGAGTACTAAGCCTAAGTAATAAAAAAAGGAGGGTATGGCTTAATAATGATGGATGAAGATTATACTGCCGAGCTAACCAAAGAAAGAAGAAAAAAAATACATTTGCTCTCCTCTAGTATATACATAGAACCAATGATGAATGCTTCAGAATCAAACGTGGTACGCATAGCATAAACGTAGCTGTTCGAGGTGTATCACCTTGTCTTTTTATCATATAATTTTTTCCTTGTCAAGGTATACGCTATGTATTCTTTATAGCCCGCATGAAGTGACTAGACAGGGTGCGCGTATATTACTGATCTTTTCTCTTTCTCTTTTGTGCGGATCCAATTTTGCTTTGCTTCATTTTTTGGCTAGAACTTCTAATCTGTAATGTTTATACGCACCTTCATCACGAGGAATACCAGTTTTCTGATACATATATAACTGTGCCCAAAAGCGTTTATAACTACTAAACATTTTCGTATGTACGACTGACCAGTGAAACAAACATATGACACCATTCGAGCACTGCGGGTCCAAGTATGCCAGGAAAGGACATCCTTCCACTAATTTTGCCGTGATAAAACAGGAAAAACGCGGAAACGAAGCCATACATGGAAAAAGTTGTCTCGCTTAGGCTCTTGCCATTTCTGATGTGAACGCTCTGGAAAATGGTTATCCACAACTTGTCTTAGGACTCGACTCCCGGCACCTGCATAGAGGGGTAAGCCTGTTGGTGTGAATTTCAGGACTGGCAATCTGAAGAGCATGAACAATGATCCATAGACAAATAATCTGTTAAGCCGTTGTTGCACCCTTTCCATTAAACGGGGCTTCGTGCTCATGTATAATTTTATTTAGACCATGTACAGTGTAACAAAGCAGGTAAAAAAAGAAAAGATTCTTAATAGGGAGGGATCAGTGGCTTCAAATGGTCTGCACCTGGCTACTAGATCCTCTTCAATTTGACTAAGCTTCTTTTCTGAAGTTCCAAAAATCTGAAAACGTGACAATATATATATATTGTTTTTGCACGAGAGGCTGTCAATAATATAATCAATCGAAAGCCGTCCCCGGCACTTTTTTACCTCACCGAAAACTACTGCAGAGATATTACACGCGAGAGGCAAGAGCATAAGGTTTTCCCTCGCACTTCATTGACTTGTAATATGTAGTGCTAACGCTAAATACCAATTTGCCGGCTACTATCCACTGAACTATGCAGGAACTGCGTGAGGAAACTGCAAAGCTTTATATTGAGATTCAAGAGCATGCTGCTAGATTTGAGGCAAAAGCTCTCTGTCGTGACAGACTCGGGTCGCATTGCAACAAAACGACCGCTGCAAATTGCACACGCGCTGTACTGCAATGGGTTCCCGAACGATGTCTCGGCGTCCTTAGCGGCGTAACGTAGAAATTCGTGCCACCACTTACTGGCTTCCGCAAGCGTGTTCCTTCACGTCACACCTGCTCGCGCCTTCTGACCCGCCCTTTGACAATCATTACATTACGTGCCCAGCTCATTTTAGAATGGCTGAATAATTAAGATTTCAACATGAACTCACGGTGCCTGAAATTGCAGAGACACGAAAACACTGCTGGGATTGCGGCATATCGTGTCACCTATTCCTAAAAAAAAAATATGGGCTGAAAACTTCCTCCGAGATTCGGCGCAGCGTCACAGTGATCAACCAGCGTACGGCTGAGAAGCGCTAAGTGCATTGCTTTTGAATTCATTTGCAGTAAAATAGAGATGACACAGACATCGTGCACAAACACACAAAAATTTGAAGCAAGCCGATTAGCTTCAGTTCTTCCAAGACACGCTCCTTGTTCCGATATCGTAGGAAATTGATCGTATATGTTGTGGAAGATGCATCGGAGTGCGGAACACTTGTGGTATCATGCCATAATTTTCGTCCAGTGGTGAACGCGCACCAATTGCATGCACGCAATGGTGTGCGAGTACTCTCCATGTGCACAGTGCTTCACGGACGGTGCAGGTCCAGCGAGTTTGCGACTGAAGTGTCGCACAAATGAATCGAAATTTTTTGCAGGAATGAACTGCACTTCACACTGCTTCAAAGTGTTCGTTTTTCCCACGAACGGAAGACATTGTGCAAGTGGTTGTCCAGAGAAGTTGACGCTCATATATAAACTGCCTTTTTTTTGCTTTCGTATTGTGCGAATGCCAGTGGAAAAGTTATCCTTTGTCGTTATGGTTGTGGAATGCTTATGTGTTCTCTTTTTTTTTCTTTGTTATTTATGTATAACTCCAATTCACCTTTGCTCACGCTTGCATCCCCCCCCCCCCTCTTCCTACAACATTCACACTACAATGGCGAAATTCGGCGCTCTGGGCTTGTGGTAAATAAAAAGGAATAGGCCCCAGACAATTTGTTTGTTTACCAACGTTGTTTGTGTGTTATTACATTCCAGATCAGAAAGAAAGTTACCTCTGTTGTAGAGATCCGGCACGTGACATGACATGATTAGAGCGGATGAGGCCGAATGAGTACACGTGGGATTATTAGCAGTGCGTACCAAGATGCTCGCTACGGTTGCCGTGCGATCCCCGGTTCTCGAAAGACAACTCGGCCGCTGCGAGCGCGGCGTAGTTGACAAATTCACACAAGCGCTCATGCACCAATCGCGGGCGCAATCCCGCTGCTGGACCGCTCGCTTCTCCGCACTTCTTCGGAGCCTTACTTCTTCGGGCGCGCACATCGACAGTCACCGCATTGCGCGAATAATTCGATCACCGGGCATGAATTTTTCATGAGATCACGCGCCCGGATGGACCTGCTCGTTCTTTCTCGGGCTTCTCCGTTTCCTCGGGGTGAGGAGGCGAAGAAAAATTGTAGTCCAGCCCACAGCACGCACGCATGACGAATAACGGAAGCGAGTAATGAGATGGACCGAAATACTGGGCCCAGATATGCAACGCCCCTCCCCCCCCCCCTTCAGGCATAGGCGGGAATCAAAGAAAAAATGTACCGGTGAGCCTTGAAAACGAAACGGCAGATAGCGATGATTCCGAGAATTCGTTCATTATGCCTCGCCACATCGATATATCGCCGGCACGGCAGGTCGTTCGTGCGAGCTTTGGTATGCGTTAGGCCCCGCTTGTCAAATGAGATCTTTTTTTTCGTTTTTTCACGACTACGTTTTCAACATCGACTATTAGAACGCAGAGCTCAGAAGGCTTACGCGTTATTTAACTAAGTCGGTCGCCTAAAGAAGAAGCATTGGGCCGCAAGCAAATAAATATATAAATAAAATAAAGGAGCACTCCATTTCATCTCTTGGTGATCTTTTTAAACCACGTTGTCGTATTTCATTGGGAATATATTTTACTTTAAGGGAACCGATAATATACGAACCCGGTCATGCCGTTAAAACGCATTGTCAAATAATGGGTAAAATAAAGTTTATGGCTGGCTAATGTTAGGCCATGGCGGTGTAACCGTGGAGTAATAGTTAAATAAAGTTTATGGCTGGCTAATGTTAGGCAATGGCTGTGTATCCGTGGAGTAATATTTTTCGGAAGTAGCCGATATAGAAGTCGACGCCAATGTCGACCTAGTCCTCAGACGTGTTCAGTGCTTGTTTTTGTTGTGCCTGCCACGTGGCCTTACAAGACACGTGCATAGATTTTCATAGGCTTTAACTTGCTGACGGTGTGAAATTTAGCACAAGCTAAAGAAGGGTGTTTTATATAGGTACGTGTCCTCTTAAATACTAATAAGCTTCTACTGGCCGGAAACATTCAATTTTTGGCTGACCCGACATTAGATTCTACCCTTTCCTTAAAGTCTCCTGAACAACTTTTTATCGAAATCCCGGAATACGCTTGACGTTAAAACATAGTATTTCAGATATACATTGCCGCGCAAAGTATTTCAGTGCGTCTCAGTAGAAGCAGACTTATTGGTAATCGAAGAACGCCTGTGATCCCCTTCGAGGTGTTCCTGGTCCTTCTTTAATGCCTTGCATTGCGAAAGCGACGGCGAAGCAGGGCGGTGTCGACAATGTTCCGCCTACGGAGCATCAGCGTGGCGTGCCGTTAAAATTTGATTTTAGATATTCACGCCGACGCCACTACTTGAGATTTTGGCGCTTACGGCGCGCCAAACTACGAGGTTATCCTTCAGCTTAGGATTTCCTAAGTCCACGGCGTATCATCTCGTTGCTGTGGTACATTGTACTAGATGGCTAGGCGCGGCTATTCTCGCAGGGAAGGACATTAGTTGCACATTTTCTTTCGCACTTACATCTACGACAATCACACGACCTCCAAGGGTAGAACACACTCCGTTTTCATGTTTTCTCGGGAGAGTACGTCGGCAGCGTGCACATCGGCTAAGCGATGGATGCTTCACTCCGGACTCGAGTTCAAAGGATTGTTAACCTAACAAACTTTGACCATGACGACACCTCGAGGGAGTCCCACTCGCGAAGCGGACGACCTGTTGTCAGATATTGACGCTAGGGACTGGAGTGACGTCACCCACAGATACCAATCAGGGAACGCTGTTGTCCTCAGTGAGTGCGCTGGTCGCGGCACCCCGCGGCGGCCGTGGTACCTACGCTACGCTATATAGTATAGACGCAGCTACATGCAACGGCAGTTGCTCAATATGTGCAGCACGGGGCTGGAGTGCGCGCTCGCGTCCAGGTGGTTCAGACTGGCTATGTTATGTGGCGTGCACCTGCTTTACCCTGCGCCAGATTGACCAACAAATAGCAAGCACATCCAAATTGCTCACGTCGCGCAATAGCTGAATACGAAGCGAACGCTGTCTGGCCAGGAGTGAGCGCGCGCTGGCAAGCCTACGTCTGGTCTGACCTGGTTCGCGTGGTTCGAGGCAGTTTGAGCGTTCCAAATTATTGGCAACTAGCGAGGCCCAACGGCTACAACACTGATAAGCGCTGTGGCGAAAATTTCATTCCTACGCAGGCGGGCGCGACCGAGCGTTGGCAGATGATAGTCTTTGAAAGTATGACAGTTGCACTTCCGCAACTACGCAATTCCTAGCGAAATTCGAAACCGAGATTTTCGCTCACTTCAGCCGGTTTGATAAATTGCGTCAATAAATATACGATGTAAGAGTAGTAAGAAGCGTACTGATTAAAATACCCTTCTTGATCGACGTCAGCTATCGGCCAATAGCAGCCGCATATGGAATATCTTATATTGCGAAATATAGCATCCCTTAAAAGGTGAGGAGCGAAAGTTTCCATTGAAAACAGAGTGGTTGAAAAAAGGTGTTAAGATGTTCAACACCGTACGCTAGATGTTCAAAACACCGTACGCTGTCCGCGAACTGTGTTTTTTCACTAATCCCGACGGGACGTCGTTCAGGACTCCTTTAAGCGATTCGCGTCATCTACGCCTGAACTAAGTACACGTACAGCTGAATGCTGACAGAAAGAGAGAGAGAAGCAAGAAAAGGCAGGCAGGTTAACGAGTGGCAAGTCCGGTTTGCCACCCTGCAGTAGGAGAAGGAGATAAACTATTGAAAAGACAACAGTTTATTTCTTAGAATAGAGCTGATGCCAAGCGCTCGGCGCTGTCCGCTTCTCTGTATGCTGGAGGAGTGTTATGTGCCACAATACGTAGTTCCGCAATACTTAGCTGGTTTTGTACGTGAATTGATTCCTGCACACATAGTGTTGTTTCTCGAATAAAAAAAAATCAGGGCCGAATATGCTGTAGCGATACCTATCACTCGATTCCTTTCCATCATTATAATTCGGTGGTTACGATTTACCGGTGCTGCCAGTAGCACATTCGGTGCACCACTCGACCCAGTGACGAAGCGCAAAAAGGAAAAAAAAAAAAGTCACAGGCCTGCACTGCACACGGAGTACAGTCACACCGTAAGCTGGAGGAGCGCCTCCATAGGAGCTCCATTATCGGCAGCACGCACCAGAGGGTCCGTGCCTTTCGTGTAGGCGCCATAACGTGCAACGAAGAGTAAGCAAAGGTATCGAGAATACTCGGCGCACATGTCCCGTCCCTTGACCGTCGTACGATACGATACTGCGGCTGCTGATGGTAATGATAATTTATTTGCATCTCACTTGAAATGAGACTGTCACAAATAGTCACCTAGCCTGCTTGAGTTGTCCAGGTCCAGCTTATGCAACAAGCAAATGCCACATGTAACTGCTAGACGTCGGGACACTTGGTGGAATACAACCGAACTGCAATACAAAATTTGCACGTCTCAACGCTACGTGACGCGCGCGTAAACTTGTGCGAAGTGGCACAATATAATGCGAATGATGATTAGGATTATGGTTTGTTGTCATTCCCTTTGAGACGGGGGTGGTGACAAACAGTTACCTAGCCTGCATGATTTATTTGGGTATGCTTTACGTGTTTTTAGTTCTAGGACCTTTTTATGCATCTCATTAATATTCCTTTTCTTCCTCAAAATTTCTCTATCTACCCTTACAAAAATGACTTTAGACTGTCTATAGAAAGTCTATAGACTTTTCATAGACGACCTTTCCTTTCTATAGATTTGGACTTTTGTTGATATAAAGTCTATAGACTGTCTATAGACGAAAGTCGATAAAGTTTCTATTTCTTTTTGTCTATTCGCAGTCTATAGACGGTCTATAGAAAAAAGTCGATAAGGTGTTTGTTTCCTTTTTGTCTGCTCCCCCTCTATAGAATGCCTACAGACGAAAGTCGACACAGTCTCTATCTATTTTTGTCCATACTTTGTCTTTAGATTTTCTATAGACGAAAGTCGATAGGGTTTCTATTTCTTTTGTCTATTCGCAGTCTATAGACGGTCTATAGAAAAAAGTCGATAAGGTGTTTGTTTCCTTTTTGTCTGCTTCCCCTCTATAGAATGCCTACAGACGAAAGTCCACACAGTCTCTATCTATTTTTGTCCATACTTTGTCTTTAGACTTTCTATAGACGAAAGTCGATAGGGTTTCTATTTCTTTTTGTCTATTCGCAGTCTATAGACGGTCTATAGAAAAAAGTCGATAAGGTGTTTGTTTCCTTTTTATCTGCTTCCCCTCTATAGAATACCTACAGACGAAAGTGGATACAGTCTCTATCTATGTTTGTCCATACTTTGTCTATAGACTTTCTATAGACGAAAGTCGATAGGGTTTCTATTTCTTTTTGTCTACTCGCAGTCTATAGAAGGTCTATAGAAAAAAGTCGATAAGGTGTTTGTTTCTTTTTTGTCTGCTTCCCCTCTATAGAATACCTACAGACGAAAGTAGACACAGTCTCTATCTATCTTTGTCCATACTTTGTCTATAGACTTTCTATAGACGAAAGTCGATAGGGTTTCTATTTATTTTTGTCTATTCTCAGTCTATAGACGGTCTATAGAAAAAAGTCGATAAGGTGTTTGTTTCCTTTTTATCTGCTTCCCCTCTATAGAATACCTACAGACGAAAGTGGATACAGTCTCTATCTATTTTTGTCCAAACTTTGTCTATAGACTTTCTATAGACGAAAGTCGATAGGGTTTCTATTTCTTTTTGTCTACTCTCAGTCTATAGACGGTCTATAGAAAAAAGTCGATAAGGTGTTTGTTTCCTTTTTATCTGCTTCCCCTCTATAGAATACCTACAGACGAAAGTGGATACAGTCTCTATCTATTTTTATCCAAACTTTGTCTATAGACTTTCTATAGACGAAAGTCGATAGGGTTTCTTTTTCTTTTTGTCTACTCTCAGTCTATAGACGGTCTATAGAAAAAAGTCGATAAGGTGTTTGTGTCTTTTTCGCCTACTTCCCCTTTATGGACTACCTATAGACGAAAGTGGATACAGTCTCTATCTATTTTTGTCCATACTTTGTCTATAGACTTTCTATAGACGAAAGTCGATAAGGTTTCTATTTATTTTTGTCTACTCGCTGTCTATAGACGGTCTATAGAAAAAGTCGATAAGGTGTTTGTTTCTTTTTGTCTATTTCCCCTCTATGGACTACTTTTAGACGAACGTCGATACAGTGTCTATTTATTTTTGTCCATATACTTTGTATATAGACTTTCTGTAGACGAAAGTCGATAAGATTTCTATTTCTTTTTGTCTACTCGCAGTCTATAGACGGTCTATAGAAAAAATTCGATAGGGAGTTTGTTTCTTCTTTGTCTACTTCCCCTCTATATGGGCTGCCTGTAGACGAAAGCCGATACAGTTTCTATTTATTTTTGTCCATACTTTGTCTGTTGACTCGCTATATTATGGACAATAGTCAACAAGGTTTCTATTTTTTTCTCTACTCCTGGTGTATTGAATGTCTATAGAAGAAAGTCGATAATATGTAATTCCGAGTTCCCATACCCCCCGCCCTCTGCGAACGCGATGATATGGCACTGGTTCATGCACGACGGCACCGCAGCCCTGGCGCGGCGGGCAAACCGTGCAGACTGCTAGTCTGCGTTCGGTGCAGCTGCACCGAACGAGGATCGTGGCGGAGCAGGCACCGTCCGAGTCACCAAGGTCTTCCAGGCACCCGAAGGCCCTAAACCTGGCTGCTTCCCGGACGTACACTTCGCGAAGACCAGGTGGTGAAGGTCAGATGGTGAAGATGTGGCAAAGGGGGTGAATAAGTGGCGAAAGCCCGCAGACCAGGTGGTGAATTCACCACCTCTGAGTTGTCGTGGTCTTGCATGTCTATAGATTAACAATAGACAAACATCGTTAATCTGGGCCCAACCCGTGTACGCTGTAACCAAGCGCAGGTACCGGTGGATAATACATAGCTGCATTTGATATAAGCCACTAAAGTTGTATACTGCTGAGATTGCTATAGAGCCTATTTGTAGACTTTAGTTTACACATAGTGTATACCTCCGCATTTGTTGACCACATATGATCTACGTAGTCACTCTCGGCAATCCCAAGACAGTCTTCACAGTTGTCGCATCACTTTTGCGGCAGTAGAATAACGGAAGCAAAACGCCGATCCAATTGTTAAAATATATGTTATGAACGCCAGCTTCAGATACAAGTGGATTCGAAACAGGCATCAAGCTAACAGCAAAGACACTCGTAATGTTTGTAGCTGACAACGCGGACTTTGTGAATGTGCCATGAACCGATGTCGCGCATGTGGTGTTCGCGTTGTGTGTCGTCCGATTCTCGGATACTTTTCACATTGTCTTCATATCTCGGCTGCGTCACTAACATCGGGCGACTTTTGTTGCCTAATATCCTGCACTATAATCTCATCAACGTTTCTCATTCACTTAAAATAGGTGCCACATTCTCTGAGCGCACCCAGTATTTCGCCGGCGGTATGCCTGCGCAGCCACGCATATGAGTACCTCAATGCTGTACTGATTGCTTTGACCTATCATCGGAACAGAAAATTAGCACTAACATACGTGCGGGCATCACATTTAGCGGAACGCTGGAAGATATGCTACAAATACGCTGTATTACTCATCGACGCTGACAATAATTCGTCTAAAACGTCTGAAGGGCACCGTAACGGCTTTTACAAACAGCGCATTCATGTTAGCGTTCCAGTCTGATACGATAGCCCACAGCGTTTGTCTTACAACCTGCCAGCGCATATCCTTCGTCCACGAAAAAAATGCATAACGGAAAAGAAAAGCCACCCGTTCCGGCGCGCATGGCGCATCAGAGAGAGAGAAAGAGACAAAGAAATAAATGAAGGAGGAAAAGGCGCTCACACTCCTCCGAGCGCGCACGCCCTCCGCGCGGAGCTCCTGCGCATGCTCGGAGTTCTTGCGCATGCGCGGCGGTGCGCCGTCTCAACGAGCGCGCCAGGCACGTAAACGGTTGTGCCGGTGTGCGGTGTCTCCCTGAACGTTGGTGTCTGTGTATGCGTGTCTTCTTTGTGGCATCACAAGTCAACTACATTGAATGGTAAGCTTTATCAAAGACGTTTTGCGTCAATACCTCATGATTATGTGAGCGCATTTCGTAGCGCGAACCGGCTGCACGTAGCGCAGGCGACTCGGGTATAGTGTCGGTTTGTCGTTGACATGGTTTGATAACGCGCTCCTGTTCTCGCTTCTACTATACGGAATGTTTTACGGCGAGCGATCGCTCGTGCTTGTTGATTTTATCATTATAGCTTAGGTGCGTAAAAAAGGAAGTACACCATGTTTTAACTTGATACTGAGCTACCACTAAGCGGATTGTGTGTGTTGGGCAGCCAGTGTGGTAGATCTCATTTAGTGGCGCTTGATCCGGCCGCGATGAATGCTGCACCGTATGTGTAGCGAAATTCTCGTGACACGCTTTACGCATATATCTCAAAATTGTGTTAGCATCAAGAATTTTCAAACAGACAGGCATAGTTGAATAACTGCTAGCGTACTAGGATGAAAGGCCGTGTTTGCGGGGCATGCATCAGCAGTGTGTGCGCTGCCGTTTTCGCATAGTTTAAAAGTAGCAGTATTTTTAAGGTTCCTGGCAACCAATCTAAATAATTTTGGGAAGTTACAGCAAGCAAAACACGAGACTTGAAGAAATATCTAGTAGAAATCTCTAGATTCACCCAATCTATTTATATGCAACCATAAACGCTTTTGGAGCATGAAACCTGCGATAAGCTTAGTCACTTGCAGCTCCGCAACTTAGCCGAAAAAATTAGAGAACAATAAATTAGTCGCTCCGGGAACACCTTTACACGTTTCAAACTGAAGGCATTGCGTTTGACGGTAGTTGGAAGATTTGTTTTTTGTCTCTTTTTTAAACAATTTAGCAGCAGAAGTTATCTTTCGAGCTATATGAAAAGCGTTAAGCGGCTTCCGATGCTTCGGCGTTCTGTAGTTTACGTGCTCTTAATCACAAGGCAGCTGCTGGCGCAGATTCGCATTGTGCTAATCGTGCATGGTATGAAGTCATTGTCGTGCGTAATAAGTGTTCCGGTTTTCATTACTGTTGCATGTAGCGCCGTCGTCTTGGACAGACTGCATACAATATGCGCTGTACAAAAGAAAAAAAGAGCCAGATTATCAATTTGGTGGTCTTTTCTAAGTAGATAACGCACAGATTATTCAAATAATTCAGTGGGCATTGCATTTGTTCTACCTTTATCAACACACCTAAGAGATCGCAACATGTTTTAGTTGATAAGTAACCTGATCAGTACGCCCCCATTCATGTGCATTCTACTGAAAGTGTGGCAAATGTATTCATCTCGAAGTATGAGAAAAGAGACATTGCAGACTGTTCTAAGCGGAAGTAAATTGCAAATCTTAACGTGATTGTTCAAAACTGCAGTCAGTATGCTGAGCATGTTGGTTCGGCACGGGCATATTGTATTAACACCTGAAAAATGTGCACAGTCCAGCCGGGTATCTTTGTTTCAACAAGTATTATTATAGGAATCGTTTGGGATTCTAGCATTTCTTTTATTTTTATAAGTACACTGTGTGTCACATGAACCTGTCCTAAAACGAAACGTACCGTTGCTGGCACCGGCGACCATTACGGTTGTCTAACTGCTTATCATACTGTAGTATAACGAAACATCATAATGGTACTGATTAATATTCCCATGTAGTCTTTAGTCAGAGGTAAACAAAGTTAACTAGAGGCATAAGTGATGAGAGCAAATTATATTGAAAACTATTACTGAAGCGTAAAAATAACTAATTGTATAACTCATTGTATAGTTTTTCCTCACATTGTTGCATTTGCTTTACGTGTGTCTCTGTGTCTTCCGTGCTGTACTCGTGTGGCCATCAATTACGAACTTGCCGAAGCCATTGTCAGCTTTATTAATCAAGGGATTCAAGTCAGTTGAATCTAACACTGCATGTCAAGTGACTGACGTGTTATTCGTTTTATCTAAATATTATGGACTGGCAGTACTTGGCAAGCATTAAACCACAATATTTTTTTTATTGCACTTAAGCTGCAGGCGTCATAGATTGCCAGAAAATTTTCATGAGAACAGCCAGGGAAGGCTTGGAAAAAGATCGGGAAATTTTAAAATGGCCACATAGGTATGCTGTCTTGTTATATGTCATACAAAGTTTCCAGAGAATCTCTGAGTTAAATATATTTTTAAAACGTTTCACCTGATAAAAATGGAAGGAAATTGGTTCCATTTATTGAAAAATAAGAGAAAGTCAAGCTTACTGACAAGGCATTTCTTACTCAATATGTGTTTTTTTTGCGTTAACTAAACGTCCTGAACCTCGATAGCCTAGAAAAAATTTTCATCTTTCAAAGCACCTTAAATAATTTACTGTAATAGAATTCATTCGAACTATACTATCAGTTCTGTTTCCTAGGAGGTGCATATCTGTCGTGCCATGACACAAAGTGCTCATGTGGTATTTCGGGTGCTCATGTGGTATACCTAACTTGGAAACCTGTTAGCACGCCCAAGAGGCCTCATTACCTATAACAAATTAAGTGACCATATCGATACAATCAGCCCATCTGCCTTCCGTTGAAGTTATGGCCAATCACCCATTCATTTAAAAGTATGAGAAAGACATTTAAATGTGTATTAAGCAAAATAAATTACAATCTTAGGCATGATACTGTGAATATTCCAGTCACGTCTTCTGAATATATCCCTCTGCACGGGCATACTTAACTACCAGCCAAAAAAATGTACAGACAGCCCAACTGGGTAACGTTTCAGCAATAAATATAGAGACCATTTGGGATAAGTACAATAATGCATCATATATGAACGTGTCATAAAAGGGAACATACTGTTGCTGGCACGAGCAGCAGTTGTGACTGTTTAATTGTTCACCATACCATGCAATAAAACATTCTATAAAGGTGCTGATTTGTATTGACAAGCAGCCATTAGTCATAGTTAAACCGCATTAAGTATTGACTTCGATGGTTTGAGCAAATATATTAAGCTGCTTAATGAACACACAAAGAATATACACTTGTTATTTTTGCCTCATATTGCTGCATCTACTTATTTGCAGCATACACCTGCAGCACCTTTGGGACTAATGACACAAAGGTCAAGGCCAGCCTGGCGACCATGCTTGCCAAGGAGTAGTGTAAATATTTAATCTGTTTCCATAATAGCATACGACATGAATTTAAGGAATTCATCTATTATATCGAGCAATAAAAACGGTGAATGCATTGCTGGCGCATTTGTTTTATTTCTCGCACTGCATGATTCAGCACTATATAAATTCTTTCTGTTTGTGCAACATATATGAAAGTACAGCTGGTTCAGAAGCATTATTAATCTACTAACGGTAATGCATAAGTGCAGATGAAAAGGAACAGGTGCACATGCATAAATACATTCAAAACTTTTTGCTACCGCATGTAAACAAAAATGTAAACTAACTTGTAGATAGCCGCTATGGAGTTATGGCCTTATACACTCTTTGTAGACTTGTCTATAAGATGTCTGTGTATATAGAGTGCCTATAGATTAAAAAAATTCATATTTGTTAACAAATGTCTGCAGAATGTCATAGAAAAAAAGTGTATCGGACTATAAAGTTCTGTTTTTGTTGACTGAAGTCTATAGAATGTCTATAGACTATCTATATACATTTGTATATAGGCATTCCATAGACTTCAGTCTACAAAAGTAGAACTGTATATATAGTTCTACTTTTGTAGACTGAAGTGTATAAAATTTCTACGGACAAATCTCATCTGTAGACATTCTATAGACTTCAGTCTACAAAAGTAGAACTGTAAGCCTATACACTTGTCCATAGACAGTCTATAGACAGTCTACAGACTCAGACTTCTTATAGACTAGTCTATAAGAAGTGTGTGGCCATAAGTATCTAGACTGTCTATAGGCAGTGTATAGACAGTCTATAGACTCAGACTTTTTATAGACTAGTCTATAAAAAGTGTATGGCCATAAGTCTATAGACCGTCTATAGACAGTCTATAGACTCAGACTTCTTATAGACTAGTCTATAAAAAGTGTATGGCCATAAGTCTATAGACAGTCTATAGACAATCTATAGACTCAGACTTTTTATAGACTAGTCTATAAAAAGTATGGCCATAAGTCTATAGACTGTCTATAGACTGTGTATAGACAGTCTATAGACTCAGACTTTTTATAGACTAGTCTATAAAAAGTGTATGGCCATAAGTCTATAGACTGTCTATAGACTAGTCTAAAGAAATGTCTATAGACAGTCTATAGACTTCATAGACAAATGTCTATAGACTGTCTATGGACTTTCTATAAAAATTTTTGTAAGGGTACATTGTACCGCTACCTGTAAACGGCTACATATAGCGCAGTCTTGTTTAATAATATGCAACTGGAATGTGAAGTGTCCACGTATCGACACTGCCCGGCGCGCATATCACATCGCGTGAGATGTGGCACGATGAGATGCAAATGATTATGATTACGATAATGGCGACTATGAGTTATTGGCATCCCCCTTTCAACGGGCGGCGACCAACAGTTACGCAGCCTGCTTGATTTAATCAGACATGCCAAACGTGTTTATTCAATCTTGGATTTTTTATAAATCTCCTTAATCCTCCTATCCTTCCTCTAGATTCTCTATCTACCTTGTACCGCTACCTTTGTAACTGCTACCTGGCGTGTCACTTGGCGTAATATTATGCAACTGCCACGCAAAATGTGGACGTATTGACGCTATACGTGGCTCACATCTCACATCACGTGTATCCTGGCGTACTAAGACGCGTGTACAGGGCATTTATCCACTACAAGCTTGCAAGCGCTGGCGTGGCTCAGACATGGACAACTGCCTCCCCTGCCGGTTGTTAACTTCACGTTGATTTCGACAAATTCCGATGAGCAGCGATGGTTACTACTGCAATACTGAGCGAGGGGTTCACCCTAGTACCAGAGGTCTTGCCTCCACTGAGCACATGCGAAGTGAGTTGGCATCGTATACCTTAGACCGAACCAAATCCCTGAACTCTGCTGAACGCCTACTGCTGCACCGAAAGCTGCACAAAGCTGTTGCGTTATGGTAAGTGCGGTCTCTACACTTTTGTTGTCTTCACAGAAGAAAGCTATGTCGTCTGCACAGGCAAGTACACCGATCTCATCGTTAAAAATTTGAACCCGTGAAAGGTATGAGCTTGAGAATTCGGGCGCAAAACGGTTCCAAGTACAAAGCGAATAATAGAGCGGACAAGGGACATCCTTTCCTTACTGATGCTTTGAGGTAGATAGGTTGGGAAAGACAACCATTAGCTATTAACTTTGTTGTGCCATTAGCATAACACATGGTGCTGCCTTTAAAAAGAAGAGACCCAATGTTCATACATACTCTAGCAAAGACCGCGCAACGTGGATATTTGTCTCGATTGTTTTTCCTTGAATGTCACATGTTTGATTGTCTTCCACCAGTGATCCAATTACGCGTTGAAGGCGACCAGCTAATATCCTCGCAAACATTTTATAATCCACGTTGCACAGTGATATCGGGTGATACCCCTCAACTTTCACCAATTTATTTGCATCACTGCTTTTCGGGATACATACTGTGTGCCCTTGATACAGCGTGGAGGGCAAGTATCCAATGCTGTAAGCTTCTTCATAAACTTTTAGCAAAAACGGAGCCAATATAAAGCAAAATGACTGATAAAATTCTGCACTCAAGCCATCAGGCCAACGAGTTTTGCCTTGATCTGGTAAAGCTATGGGTGCTTCAAATTCTGTTATACGTCAGCACATTCTTCTTGACTGAGCTGTGGAAGTAATGAAACAAATATCTTATTTATAATTTCGCTAATAATTACTTGATGACATTAAAAATTTTCTCATAATGGTGGGTAAGCGCTTTCGTTATACTAGGCTGATGATTATTCTAGCCGAGCTGAACCTTGAAATGTATTTCTAGCAACTCGGCTTATGTATGTCCTGCGGCTAATACACTGCTTGCGGCTTAGGTTGCAAGCTCTGCATCATGTGTTTGCTACGTATGTATGGAACTCACGTGATGGGACCATGCGACGAGATAACCTTTTTTTTCCCTCTTGAGAGTGAGTCAACTTGTCTCCAGGTTATTCTTCTTTCATGATGTAAACAGTTCATTTGTAAAAGAGATGTTACTATTATTGATCAATTACCTTCCAGAAATAGTTGTGATATGTAAGAGATGCACAAACAACTCCTTGGGGCTTCGTCAAGGAGATCGCTGAAGGCATTTACTTTCTAAAGGCTAGCTTTAGTATGGATTATATTTTCATCAGCTCCCGCAGCAAAATTTATGCTGCACTCTGAGACACATTGTCTT
The DNA here is from genome assembly GCF_050947875.1 of Dermacentor variabilis. Taxonomy (NCBI): domain Eukaryota; kingdom Metazoa; phylum Arthropoda; class Arachnida; order Ixodida; family Ixodidae; genus Dermacentor; species Dermacentor variabilis. The sequence continues at coordinate 92,337,315 of NC_134573.1, forward strand.
CCTTTGCCCGTTATCATGTGCCTTATTTTGAATGGTATTACCTAGATGTACTTAAGCGTGTCGATCGAATGATTATTCATCCAGGGATCGAAACATTCTTCTTAAGTTGCATTCAGCAACTCATCCTATGAAAACCTGGTTGGAAAAAAGAGATTCTTGCGGTGGTCGGAAAACTCCCAGTTGTATAAGCATGCTCAAATGATTGATAACTTTTTGTGGATTGTAGGGATGCCGTGTGCTTCTGGGTCATTCTCCAAAGAACACTTAAAGATTTATATATCACACCATACACAATTCCTTTGCTACCTTTCAAGATCCCTGCGACCCACCGTATGACATGTTCATGTTACTTGGCCTACATGGCCTTTGGCGCAGTAGAAAGTGCGGGCACGCTCAACCACCACGTAGCACTCGGTCGTTTTTTTCGGGAATCCGTTGCTTATGTTCGTAGCGCGTACGCTGCGCACAAGAAACAACGCCGGGCTGAATGCCTTTACTAGACGCTTGCACGTGCTTGCCTGACTTTTTAATGTGTTTTCAGTGACCTTCAATGTCTCTAAGGTTTTTTCTTGTTTTGTGGAAAATTCTTGTCCCATGTAATAAAGCAAAAAAGAAAACCCTGGCGTGGCTCACAGGCAGAGTAGCTTACTCCCGCGCAGTGGGCCCGGGTTCGAACCCGGCGTGAACTGGGATATATTTTTTCTCATTCCCGGTGACAGCTGTGACGGACACCGGTGGTGGCGGCTGCGACGACGGACACCATCGACAACGGAAACGGCTACTAGAATGAGCCCATAACAGCTTACGCTATAAAAGGCTGGCGCATGGTTATTGCATCATACCAGCTCGGAACTCCGAGAATAGAACGAGGCCGTTGAATTTCTGCATAGCTTGTACGTTTATTCCACATGCAATGTTTATAAGAAAGTGTAAATTTTAGAAAGTAATTTCACAATGCGCGCCGACCTATAACGTGCATGCATCTTCTCGTCTTTCGCTATTCGCAGGTGTCGCATTCGTGCTCACAGTATACCATCTCATGCCATTCTGTATTGTTTAACGAGCGAATTGAGAAAACGGGATTTACGCTAGACGATGGTTGATGTCAACTTTGCAAATTTGTCGCTCTGATTTGCTATTAGTTGACACCTTAGCAGCACCTTTATTTCCTTTTTCTCTTACGCACAATTTTGTTTTTCCTGTCCTAACACTAAGCCATTTAGGTAGAAGAAATCGATCCCTGGTAAGGCTAGTTTAAAACTGAAGAAAGAATTTCATCGATTCTCAATAAGCAACGATCAGCCTTGAATCCTGCTACTGTTCTAGACGGCCTCACGAGACGTGCTGGCCAGTGAATGACTCAACGTTTATGTTTTGCAGCCTTGGAAAGCGAAATAGTGATTCTTCTCTCTGTAGAATCTCGGCGTGGCCTTCGATAATTGTATGGCTACAGAACATATTGTAGAAGGGGCAAGGAAAAAAAATATCGACGTCAACTGTTGCCGCTGACATTACAAACGCTCACAGCAGGTCCTACCGGAAATAAACGCCGGTTCCTTATTTTTATTTTTTTTTCAATTTCTGCGTGTTATTTCCCCGGCAACGCCTGAAGCACCATCGAATAAACTGACTGAAGTAGGAAACTGAACTTAGGAAACTTAGTCTGTGGTTGCAAGGGGAAAAAGTAATGCACAAGTTCATTGTCGCGGTTTGTGGTCGCGCTCACGTAGCCTCGCCGAAAGTGGTGGCAGCAGTCGCTGTGCCAAACCACTTCCGTGTCGAGGTGGAGCGGGTGGAAACATGTGACAAGTGACAGCCGGAAATTGACGCCGCGCGTGGAAACAGTACGCGACAAGAAGCCGCGCACTCGAGAAAGACACACTTTTGCACTCCACGCCGCAGACACGTTCTTATTAGTTCTGCCAGATTGAAATTCTCCTTTCGAGTGACACTCAGTTTATATGGCGCCCTTCTGCTACATTTCATATACAGTCTCGCAAAAAGTAACTGGATCGCCGACAAAAAAATTTTCGAGGACACTAGAGGTGTGCAAAGTGTTGCTGTCGGTAAGTCGCATACCCTCCGTCATGTTGCGACAGTGCGACAAAGTAGAGGGACTAACTGCGACAAAGTAGAAAGTTTGGATACTGAAGACGCCGCTGTTCCAAGATTACCGCTAAAAAAACATACCATTGCGCAAGATGTAGTTAGATAGAAATAAACAAATTAGCTACAACCTTTCCGAATTGGTTAAAGGTTCTTGCAAAGTCGCAAATATATACGTATCCTCGGTTTTACGCAACGCAGTTGTTGTTGCTTGTATAAATATGATAACCACATTCACCATTCTAAAAGCAGACCCTCTTAAAGAAATTGCACAACTACCTGGCAGCTGATTATACATTACAAATTCTATGTTCTTAAGCTATAGCGATCGAGTGCGTGATTGCGTCCGCCTTTGCACAATATAACTACAAATTAGTGTTCAGTGCAAAGTGCCAATTATTCGGTATTGCTAATACTATTGGACAAGTCCCCTCCCCTATCGCCACAAGATAGTGAACAATAAAAAACGGACGATAAGAAGATAGGGCGTATTTATCAAAGCAGAAACATATATCTTAGACGTGTTAAGGCGCAGTGATGACCACAAACAAAAAGAGAAATTGCAAATGGCCAATTTTATTATTATGACCACAGAATGAAAATTAACACTTGGTATTCTAATGCATTTTCTTGATTTCAAGTTGACCACAGGTGGGATCGACGTAGTTATCTTCTATCACATATATTCATAGCTGTAAGCAGTTTTTTTTTTCAGTTTCACGTTTTCATAATAACACAATAGCAGATCATCATGTGAGAATACGAGATCACAGCTAGCGTACTTCGTTATAGGCGTACTTTCATATATTTTACATGTTGAACAATTACTTAGGTAATCTGTTAACCATATGATCGACAACCTTTCATATTTTGTCATATGCCGTGTGTCAGTGCGGGTTAGCTTAGGACAGAACCGGACGACACATCCTCAGAGACGCTGGATATCAGCTACCACACGCAGCATGGCGAAAAGGTCGCGATACCCACACCGATTCGCGAGCGCATCGTCATTTCGCCGCAGCCCAAGAACATGCACTGACGCAACACGGGACGGCGCATTAGGAGTGCGTGAGACCTGGGAAAGAAATACGGCTACCGCTTACGCAGACCCGGCCCACTAGGAGCGGCGACGTGGTTGCGCGGTCGCAAATATGGACCACAGCGGAATTTGCGTCATGAGCGCGACGATGCGCACGGAAGACACGGAGGCGGCCGAGGAAGCGGCGATAGCCCTCGCGGTAGCCACCACGGACGCCGAGGTGATAATAAGCGACTCGCAGGCAGCGATACGCAAATACGCTAGTGGCCGCGTCTCCCGGAAAGCGGCCCGCATTCTCGAAATTCAACATGGCAATGGACATGGACATGGACAACATGGACCCCGGCTGGGGAAACGAGAAGGCCCATGCCGCGGCTCGACGACTTTACACGCCGCGCTGCGGCGCCCGCCGGCAATCCCGACGTCTCGCCCACCGCGAGAGCGATGCGGGAGGGGAGGGGGGGGATCGAATGACCACTTTAAGAGACATCACGCAACACTACAGATTGAACATATGTAAATGCCCACCACCGCACGCCGAACTAGACAAGAAACAGGCGGTTGCCTGGAGGCGATGGCAGACAGACACATATACGAACCCGGCGATCCTTCACCTCTGCTACCCCGACATTTATTCGTCCGACGATTGTAAAGCGTGCGGAGCCAGAGCTACTCTGCAGCACATGCTGTGGCCATGCACCGGTAGCGAGCAGCAGGAGTCCCCAACGAAACGGGTAGACATGGCAGTCTCGAACAGAGGGGCGCGTTGGGAGGGGGTGCTTATGCCCGCACCCCGCAGATATCGCCGGACATTTACAATAAAGTGTTCACTCACTGTAGTGTGTCAGTGGCACTGAAACTACAAAAGACAAAGGGAAGGTGTACAGAAAGAGTTTTTCACTTATGTTAATCTTCAGCGAGGCGGTCTATCCGCTCAAATATTCAAAATATATTTCCGGTCAACTTACGTGAACTGCGCGCTCGTGTTTTTATTTAACGCCTCTCTCCATATTGGGTGCATGCTCCAGTTAATGTACGGTGACGTGCGATGCCTTGCAGGAGTTTTTTGATGTTGCTGTCTTTCATTATTAAAATGTCAGGAAAAGAAGTCCATTTAGCCACCTACACTGTAAACCTCACAACCTTGCACCCTTTACGGGTGTAAATGTGTAAATGTGCGTGTTCTGCAATGATTTGCACCTTTAATAACCCTTAAATGTGTAAATCGCTTTACAGTGTAATAACAATTGCGCCTGCTTTTTTCCACACACGTACAAAAATACGATGATGCAAAATTAGAAGAAACACTATTGTAAGCAGTGCAGAAACAAGCGAGAACAACAATGGGAGAATGCGGACGACCAGTGCTGTCTTTCTATTTTGTGTTTACTGCTCGGTTATCTCGTTGGTTTCGGTGCGGCTTAGAATGGGATCACTCCCTACTCACACGCCTCATTATCCTGCTACACTTCAATAGAAGAAATGTGTGTTCGGAAAAGCAAGCGCAAATGTATTGTAGTCACATATATATAATTTCTTTCTTTTGTATATCGTAATCAGAGTCCGCTTTTGTTAAGATGCGATAATTTGCGGGCAGTGTGACGACAGAAATCAACAACATCTCGACTTGCAATCGCGCTTAGTCGCTGTTTAAGTGAAAGCGAAAGCGCAGTTCAGCTCACTAAACAACGAAGTTGTGCCCCAGGCTGCATTTGAGCAGGGAAAAAAGCTTTTATCTACATTGCGCTAAGACATTCATGGTGCTGGAGGCTAGCTGTAAGAGCTGTCACATAGACAAGTTGACCCGACTGTACACCCTGGCACTAGCAGATTTGCAGTACCTCAGGAGCTTTAGCAGTACAAGTCCTTGCGTTATTATCAGTTTTAATTGTTTTAAGTACTTAGAAACGTACAACATATAAACAAGTGGCTGTATGAGAGACAATACATAACATCTAGTACAAATTGCACGCCGCAAGAGATGTAGAGAAAATTGGAAATTTAACAACGAGCCGCTTTGTACAACTCCATCTGGTGCAGCAATAAAAACAATTCTGGTGTTTGACGTGCTAAATTCGCGATGTGATTTAGTGAGCAACTTGAGATTATTTTGGACTCTCAGGGGTTCTTTATTCTGGCGCAGCAATAAAATGGAGCAATAAATATCCTAAACTAATCTCACAGCTATGGCAAATGAATGCATGTGATAGGTCCATCTCCAATAGTTTTGTAGTTCTTTGAACCCGCGTGTTTCTTTGATTTTCACGCCTTTCTTAAGCAATGTATTGATCAATACTGGTAAGTTCTTTTGCATTTTTATGGGACGTGTTTCATTCTGCTATTTTTCATTAAAACAATCGCTTTCATATTGAGCCGAGAACACTCAGCCGTCTTTTTTGTTTGCAGGCAAAAACAAATTATATTCATTTGTAACGTCAAAAACGTTCTTAATGACGCAGCACAGTATTTCGTTAAGTGATGCTACATGGACCATTGTGTGTAGAGGGCCACGCCGCTCCTGCCCCAAACAGCCGTATTTCGTTCACGTACCGCTCATTTCACGCCTCATGCCACACGTGGCAGCATTCTTTGTTCGTTGAGCCTTTATATGTTAAGCACGGAGCAGCCATGACGCTTACGCTTACGTATTAAAGAGAAATACGATAAGTACAGCGCATAACGGTTCATTACCTGTGTTTATGCTGTAGTCGTATCGGAGCCGTCCCTGTGCAAAAATGAAATGAGCTAAACGGTGGCGGCACAGCTGCTGCTTATGGTTACGATGCGGAAGCGGTGCGGATGTCTTTACAAACGATACGCAGCAAACTGCCGGAGTGTTTATAGTCCAAGGCGAGCTCAAATTCATTGCCATATCATGCGCGCAGACGGCAGTTATTGCTCCTGCCGTCATTATTACTTAGTGCCATATTTGAGCGGACAGGTTACATTTATACTGTTCTAATCAGACGCACGTAATGAGAATGCCTTATTATTGCTTTTCGCAGCTCACACATACTTCTAAAGCAGAGGTGAATATTGAGGAGCAGGAGTGCGTCACAAATGGAATCGAAAGCAGTTAAGTAAAGCGGACGTCGCGAAACGACATGTTGGATGCTTATGGAAGAGCTGATGACATGAGCTCAGATGACTGGAGAAGCGAGAGGAATATATTTCGTGAGCATATGGGAATTAAGGCACTAAAATGAGCCTGTCTTGAGAGGAAACGTTAGCCCGGGGCTCCTATCCGAATACATGAAAAAGGGGACGTCATTTTTCCCGGCAACCAGTGCATCAATCTTCGTGAGGTTTGTTGCATATAAAAGAAAAGTTAAAGCCTGGTTAATGTTTCAAGCGGTATTTTGTCGTTTATGCCGGGATGCCTTAATAACAATATATGAGAAAAGATAATTTACAGGAAACAACAATATTATATTTACCACTTAGAAACTCATCAATGAAGTAATATATCAAGATTAAAAAAATCGGTGTCATTTTACATGTAAAGCATAGAACATTTATGTATTATTCATGGCCACGCAAGGCACCACTAGTATATCATTAGGACTTTTGCAAAACACTCGTAAACATTGTAACAAATTCAAATAAGTTATAAATTATTATGTCTTCTTTGTCCGCTTTGGATGTTCTAACGTATGCATCTTGCAGAACTGCGATATCTGTTCTTGCTGCGTAGTTGCCGATTGGTAAAACTTATGTCTCTATTCTTTCTTAAACTTAGCAATTTTTGGCAATATTTGTAAGGAGATTGAAACAGTAAATGAACGTTTCGCTTACAAAACTCACTAGAATTTCATTTTGTTCGTAAATTGCAATATATCTCATTAAAATCGGTCGAGGTGTTATCTCAGAAAAACATTTATACGCATTACAAACATTTGAATAGGCGGCATCAGAATCGGGTCCGAGCTAAAGCTTCCTCTTAACACAAGGAAGCCTGCAAAAGGCTATCGTTCGGCTTTTTTTACGGATGCATGTTTGATAATTGTTCATCGTAATTTTGGATTTTACACTTTCTTGAATTTTTGTCGCGTAGTGTGCTCTTGCTTTTAATTTTGTGTCCTTACTTATTCAAGATACGTATAATTTTACGCTGTTCTCTAAGCACCATTGGTTGCTTTACACGGGATGCCTTGCAATATTGCATTCGATGGTTTACACAGAATAACTTTTCTATGTTGTTTCTTCGGTGTTTGTTGCTGACTTGGCGGGCATTTTTGTCGTACCTTCTCACATACGGTCCCATTTTCGGTATTACTGCTCTCTGACCTCACTCTCTCTCTCTCTCTCTCCGCGCACACATTATTGCTAGTGCAACGATTCACTAGGAAGACAGCGCATTTCCTTCTTTCTTCGCAGTTGCTAATATGTATGACAATGATGATACAGGTTGGTGCCCAATGTACTTATCGAAAAATCCGCGAACGTGCGCACTGTTTTCCTTGCGGCGCCTAACGCATGAGCGCGCGTTGGCGCGAGTTCTTTCTGCGAGTAGCGCGCCCCCGAAACATCAACATCCTCGATGCCTCCACAACACGACGCGCTAGCATGCGCCGGGAGGCATACGGTCTCTCGACTGTTTGCTCAGGTCGGCCGCCTTCGCTCACTTTTCAGCACCGGCGCGAGTAAATGCGAGTTGCTTTCCTGCCCTTCTCCAGCGCGTAAGCCTTCCAGGTGGTTAAGCCGCTCTCAGCGTGAACAGTGACATGGCGCGCCTCGAAGGCGTGTTTTCTCGCTCAAGAGCCCAAATCGTCACCTTTGCGCACAGGTGTTTTGGAATGGCTAAATCGCTTTTCAAAGAGTGTTGCGCCTTGCCTTGCGGCAAGCCAGCGCAGTGTGGCGGTTGAAGTGCAAAAAAAAAATAAAATAAGAGAGAATGCAAATGTGAAAAGGAAATACGCGAACGAATGTGATTTGGATAAAGGATGCGCAGACAATTTTATAGTACACAGTATTTGGGAAATTTGCCGTGAAATTGTGGTGAACATATGTTGTGCAGCTAGTTTATTACTTTCAAAGAACTTTTTTGCCTCGATCACCTGTTTTCATGGTTGGTCGGCTGTCATTGGTCGGCTGTCGGATTCGGCAAAGAAAACGTTCGTTCGTTCGTTCGTTTCATTTACATTAACATTCTATTTAATTTCATTACTATTAATTTACATTTACAATCATCGTGATGGTTCGTGCCACATTTGTGTGTCATATTGCCGCAGAGAGCTCTCCACATGCCAGGTACGAGCACTCTCGTGAGGCACCTTTGCAAGCGTCTCATCGCTAAAGCCCATTACTCGTCGCATCGCCATTAGAAGAGCGCCAGCAACGCCTCGCGCGTGGCGATACAGCGCGTGTCTCCCGTGCACGCGCTCACGGCAGCGCCCGAGTCTGCCGTCCAATGAGAAGCCACGGCGTGGCTCTTGGCCTTCGGGACGCGTGAGAAGTGCATTCAGCGGAGAGACGCGGTTGACTGTGGAACAGGCTGCTGTTAACTCCTCTTTTAAAAAGTGTGTGAATGCTTAATATTGAGTTTCCGGGCACAAGTTCGCCCACAATAAACCAGTGTGTTTAGTGTGCTTCAATATTTGTAAGTTAGCAATTAATCAATCGGTGATATGTTTTACGTAGAGAAGGTTGCCTTAATATGTTCGCATAAATAATCTAATTCTCTGAAAACAGCCATGATACGAATACGAAAAACATTATCAAACGGACCCAGAGAAGCGCCGCCCCATAGGGGGACACCGCGGGCTGCTCCCAGGTGGCGACAGTTAGGCCTAAGCTAACCTTCGCATCGCAGGCTGTCTGGACACCCCAAAGCTGATCATACTATTCCGAGCTCTTGATGGAAGAGTTCTACTTCTGTTCAGTGATTTCCTTATCCTCTCGTAACGAGGAACACCGCCAGAGCATGTGTTTTAAATTGCATCTCCCCCGCAGCTAGGACACTGTGTGCTAAAAAGGCCCGGGAATAAACAGTGCATGAAGGCCAAACTAGGATAAAAGCTAGTCTGAAGCATCCTATAGGGGTTATAGCTTGAGACCTTGCGAGCTTTTTATGTGGTGGAGGGAAGATTCTTCTCTCCAGATGGAAATATTTTGTGAATTCATTAAAGGTGAATAGAGTGTCACGTAGCTCTTGGACATTGGACTGCGACAAGGCTCCTCCTCCCGCGCGGAGAGTTGGTACGCGTGCCTGGGAGGGGGCAATGTCATTTAGATTGGTGAGCCTGTCCAGATTTAGACCCAAGTTTGCCGGAAACCAAGTAATAGTATGTGGAGTGATTGCCCTATTACTAAATATACTACGGGCCTCTTTCGAGACGGAGCCTGAGGCGAACGCCCTGACTGCCGATCTAGAGTCTGTACAGTTGAGTTCTGTTGTCGTCCAAAATAGCCAAAGCAACAGCAAGCTGCTCCGCTTTAGAAGTGGTCCTAGCGACCGAAGCGGCCGAAACAGCAGGGCCTCTGTGATCTATTGCCACTATGGCAAAGTGAGACGAGCGGCCATATTGAGCCACATGATGGGAGGTCGTCCACAAGGCAGACCGATGGGAGGTCGTCCTTGCTCTTCTTCAGGATCACAATCGCCCTAGCCCTACGCCTTCCCCCAATGTGCTTTGGGTCTACATTGCGAGGGATTGGCATAACGTTAGTGCTTTTTCTTTGCTCGTAAGTGATTCGATGTCTTCCCTCTTCAGCAATTACTGCGTTAAGGCCCAGCATGGCCAGAATTTTTCTCCCCGCCAAAGAGCAGGACAGCCGAGCCAGTTGGGCTGATTCCTGCGCCTCGATAATCACCTCCAATGAATTGTGCGCTCCCAGTCATGGGGATGTCGAGTGGCCTTTTGATGCTTTTCCAAATGAAGATGTTCAACTTCTTTTTCTCGGAAGTGTGCCAATTGTGCATAGGTGTTACATAAATGATGTGACTCATAAGGAAGGCGCGGAAGAGCCTCAGCAGATTGTCGTCCTTCAATCCTACAGTTCGGTTAGAGACTCTGTTGATGAGCGTAAGACCAAAAGAAGAATCTAGCATCAGCGTATTGGAAAACGTGTCTCATTCTCGCTATTTGCTGTCGTTCGGTTTTCTAAGTAGCTGAATTGCCAAAACACTGCGTTGAGTGTGTGCCTTTTCTCGTTTACATGTTGAAAAAAGCGGTTTTTAGCCGCATTATAAATCCACATGCTCTTTTTAATGAAAATTCGCGGCGCTACCACTTCCTTTGTTAGTGTTTTAATGTTAGTTTAATGACTCTTAACCATGTGTTTTATTTTTATTTCTATTTTTTCGTGTTGCTTTTCTTAGCTGAAATTTTACAAGAACTGGCCCTTGCTGCGGCCACGGTTGTCATATTTCACATGTAATGCATACTAAGAACGCATACCGCACTTTGAGAGCTCGCACTTAAACGTTTGTGGGGCTAAATATTCGAGTATGGCATTGTTACAAATAGTCTCCTAATTTGCAGTTTGTAAAACCCCCGTCTCTATCACACCTTTATCGGTAACGTCGCATTGGTTTGCGTGTGTCATGGCGTAATTTAATCCCACTATTGAAGAGCCTCGAGGAAACGTTATCTGAATGAAATCCCACATCAGTAAAGAATACGAGTGCAATACGTTTTCCCACACCAATCCCACATCCACCCACTTGTTCTTAACTAACCGAATACAGTTTGTATAGGCTAACAACCTTACACCTTCCGCTTCCTTCATTCTATCTGGTTTGCCTCAGGACACGTTTCTTGGGCCACTCCTATTTTTAATTTACATTAATGGCCTGCCATTCACCGTAACCTCTGTAGTACGTCTTTTCGCTGATGATTGCATCCTATACCGCCCTATCATTAACCTCGCTGACGTCTCTTCCCTTCAGGAGGATCTCTTTCATATTCAACACTGGTGTACTACACGCACCATGTCCCTGAATTTTAGTAAGGCTGTACACAATTCGTTCCGTTGTCGACTTAACTACATCCCCCCTGCCTACAAGAATAACAACTGTACTCTATCTACCACCGACTCCTTCAAGTACTTAGGAATTCACCTCTCCAAAGACTTGTCTTGGACGAATCATGTAAGCCACATAATTAATTCAGCTAACAAAATTCTTGGTTATCTTCGCCATAAGCTCTCCATTGCCCAACTACCCGTGAAATCAGTTGCCTATAAAACGCCCGTGCGATCAAAACTTGAATATACATTTCCTATCTTAGACTCTTACCAAATTCATCTCACCTAAGCCCTCGAATCTGTTCAGAACCGAGCTGCTAGATTTATTCTTTCAGATTACTCATATCATCCTAGCGTTTCATCACTAAAATCTAAACTAGGCCTATCGCCTGTTGCCTCTCGTCGTCGCCTCTCTCGCCTGTGCCTCTATCACAGGTTTTTTATTCCATACTTTGTGACAGCCAGCTGGTCCAGCTGGCTCATCTTATTCGTCAAACAGGCCATTCGAACTCGGTAATCCCGGCACAAGCCCGCACCACTAGGTTCCTGCAGTCATTCTTCGTGCGAACTGCCCGAGACTGGAATGTCTGCACTCATCCGTGATACAGCGCCCTTTAGGTCTGCCATCGAGTGTTCCGACTCAACTTTCTAATTTCATCATCATCATTCCTGCCTTTTACGTGCCCACCCTTCATGTAATGGTCTATTTGGAGCCTTGAGGTATCGATAAATAAAAAATATATAAAATGACTACGAAACGACCAATATGTCTCATGACGGCTTGTAATGACCATGCACAATTGATTACAAATGACTAAAATTTGTGACCACATTATTATTATTATTATTATTATTATTATTATTATTATTATTATTATTAAAAGAAAGAAGAGAAAGCGAAGAAGCAAAGAGATAGAGACGAATGATAATTGGAGGAAGAGTAGGCTTTCGCCGTTCACCTCTTATTCAGAGAGATCTTAAGAGACCCTGTGATTTTTCTTCACTGCCGTACCTACCTACCTGCATACATACATACATACATACATACATACATACATACATACATACATACATACATACATACATACATACATACATACATACATACATACATACATACATACATACATACATACATACATACATACATACATACATACATTTCCATATTTCATGCAAACATTTTTTTTCACATTTCTTGTGTAACACCGAAAGCAACCGTCTGCAGTTTCCTACTCAAACCTCCATGAATGCGGGCTGTTTGTAAGATTTGCGGGAATACAGCTCGTACTAGTCGCCTTAATCCCCTCAGTGTGTGTGTAACCTCGCAGGTGGCGCGTGTGTTTGCACCGCCACGGCGAGGAGATATTGCTTAGGTGCGGACTCGCAGCGCGACTTCGAGGCGATATTCAAGCCCGGTTGCACACGCACACTCGCTTCTGCTTCCACGGCTTACGGGTCGCCTTTTGGAAAGCAAGCGATTCTGTGCATTTGTTACCGTTTCTTTTTTCTGAGCCGCTGCTCGAGTTTTCTATCTTCGCTCGGGCCGTTCGTGTCTTTGCAGTGCCGTTCTTGGAGTTCACTTTTTCTTTTCTTTTTTTGCTGGCCTTGTCCGTTCTGCGCATTCTTGGCACTTGTAGCCCCCATCTTTCATCCCCCGCTCAGACGGGATCAGGAGCTGAGGCGCGCACAGCTTTTATCTGCATGAAGTCGCCCACGCCGGTAACAGCGGCCTCTATACGTTGTGTACGGCCGTCAGTGCCGAGAAATGTCTTTCGGTTCTTGCCTCTGTCTGCCTCGTAAGCGTTTGTATGCATGTTTTTTGCTCAAATGTAGAGATTCCTTTCATCTGCACATCCCCTCTCCGTGCTTTCATGCTGTCGTGGCTATACCCAGTCCATACTTAGTGCACAGGGTGAGAGCATGTGTATTTCGGGTGACTACGCCTTTCTCTTAGCTTGATTTTTCCGTAGTAAGCATCGAGCATTCACGTCCTTTTACGAATGAGAGCACGTAGGCTGTCTTTGCTTGTCGCTCAATGCTTTCGCGAGGGTTAAGGCGGAGCTTCTTTCCAGAAGGTACGATCGCGCTTACATTGCCTCTCGCGCATCGCTAGTCAGGGTTTCTGCTGCTCGTGAACTCTCGAGCATCATCGCTATTTTTCCAGCCTTTTTTCCTCTCCCATCTATTTTCTCTTTTCCTTTTTTTTTGTTTCTTCCAGGCCATTCGCCTCGCATAGGGCTGACTGGAAGTCCGGCGACGGCTATCTGCTCCCTCATCCGTCCATTATTTATGGTCGCGAAGCGGGCAACGTGAATATGACAGACGGCCTTCTTTACGCAGGGCCGCACCAAAAAACGACGTCGTTATCTCTCCTCCGCGTCCAGAAGGGCGAATTTGCCCGCGTTTCCGAGTATTTTCCCGCCATCTCGGGAAATGACCTTCGCTTTCGTGAGCGTTCTAAAGGGAGCCGGTAGACCTGAACTTAAACGTATAAGCGAGTCATTCCCCTGTCAGATGTCTCGGCGAGCTGATGGCTGCCGCGACATAAGCGTCACAGCTAATGTATGAACCCGGAAGCCAGTATACGGACGTGGGGAGAGGAGGAAAAAATTGTGAAAATATGAGCAATAGCAATATAGGAGCGCCGTCGTCCGCATGGTTGGTTATTAATGTCATTTTTGGGCATTTCTTTCTTCGTTATTTGTGTAGGCGAAGCCGAGACGGGGCACAGAATTAAGCTTCGGATCCTGGGAAACTCTTCTGGAGAAAATATAACTGGCTGAAAGGGAAACGTCAGCTTTTCAACCTACCCGAAAGGAATGAGGGAAAATAAAGTCTTCTACTAACCGCAGTGGCATCTGCCATGTCAAACCTCATACCTGTGCTCACTCCGTAAATAAAAGGGTCAATCAATCCAAATAAACTCGAAGGCCTCTCTGTGCATTTCCCCCATTCCAGATCTCGTTCTACTTCTTCTGGCTTCATGAACTCACGACATGGATGTCCTTATATTACATCTGACTTAGAAATTATGAAATAAGACATATCGCAACCGTTAATGATCGGCCCTTTCTTGTCCATACCGTATCACCAATAACGTCGAAAATATCCATCTCAATCCTCACATTGTCTTACATGCTGATGATACGAAAGTGCTTTTACTTTAGGCGAAAATGTTCACAACATTAAGGAGATATCGATTCACTGGTTACGCGAGCTAAAAACATAGTATACAGATATATCGATTTGAATGAAACGCAAGGAAAAAGAGATTTATCTTCTTTAGTTCGAAAAATAATGCAATAGGTTTTCTAGTTTTGTTATATTTTAATAGTGAAGGTATACCACATGCACGCTCACATCAATTCTTTGTAGTATGCTTCCAAAGTGATCTGATTTGGTCGAGCAATGTAGATCACATTCGAGTAAGAGTAACATGGTCTCTGCCTAATTCAGTGTTTATATCAGCGTCATCCGGGCATGGTTAAAAGGCAGGATTTTTTTCATTCATTCCTAAGTTATATATATATATATATATATATATATATATATATATATATATATATATATATATATATATATATAGTCTGGGGCGTTTGTAACGAAATGGATGCAGACACGCTGTTTTCTCTACAAATGTCCCCTGCCCCCTCCTAAATCAGATCAAGGACATCACACAACCCGAAAAGACGTGCCACTATCATGCGCACATAATATTATGCCGTTTTGCGTTTGCTCCAAGCATCAACTAGCTGCCCTAGCATTTTAGACATCAAAACTAGATTTTTAACTACTTTTATCTTCTTTAACAGAACTATTTCACATAATCAGCATATTGCAGCACTAGTCAGGCCACTATGCCACAGAAGCGTTAGAGAAAAATCTATAAAGTTACTAACACAACACAATGTAATAAACATCCTGAAATCAGTGAACATGCTAAAAATACCAATCTTATATTGCACTTTAAGAACTGCTCACATGCGTTAAGGGATCGACTACCTGTTTATACGTAAATGCAAGAAATATTGCAGTACATTGTCTCATGACCTATGTATCAATTTTCTTAGAAACGCGTGTGGTCAAACTCATGATCATTTTGTTATGTTTTGACTTCTTTATTCTATGTAAGCGTGTCATGGTCTTGTTTGACACACATATCTGTATACATCCTCATAAGAGTTACATAAGAAGAAATTTTAAGTGTGCTCGTTTGCTTGCTTATTTGTTTATTTTTCCCGATCATGACGTTCCCAATCTTCTCTGCGCTGTGAATATCGCTTGCTGCATCCTGTCTGCAGCGTGCAGCAAAACAGACCGAGTCGTCGGTTCAACCAACAACGTTTACTTATACGCAACTGGCGCGTTGTGCAGCATGTCCGGCACCTCCCCTGCGGGGCGCACAGGTCTCGTTTTTTAAGGAGTCCCACGACAGTGCTCGGCATGCGTGAAAAAGATGGCGCATGCGCCAGGCGTCCACGCGCGGTGCAGAATATTAGGCATCACGTTGTTTTGTTTCGCGTTCTGCTTTTCTGTGCCTGTCGGTAGTGCAGCATGAACTGCGGTCATGTCAGGAGACGGCTTAGTTAGGAGACACATGGCCTACCTTTTGACTCTCTTCGTGAGCGTTTGCAGGAATGTCCGAATAAAAAGCAAACGTAATTGCTGAAAGAAAAAAATCTAAACGACGTAACGATAATCACCCTGTTTGATCCGTTCAAACGAGGCGTTATCACCAAATAATTTCTGTGGATCAGTGGGGTCATGTAGTTAAATTTGAATACAATTGCTTGTTCCAAAGTTGAATATCTCCATTTTCGGAGGGTTATCGTGAGAGACACAGGTCATTTGCGTCAAGGCAAGAGAAGTGTAAGCTATGATACAGGACATCAGCGGCTTTTGGCACCGGAAACGGCAACTTAATGACCCCGACCACAGGCAATCGCCCCCGCAAGTGAAATGCTGTGCATGAGCCAAGGAGCTCATTCCAAGTGCCTTTTTTATGTGTATTATTATTGTACCTATATGTAGGGGAGGTTTCTGCTAACACGCAAATTTTTCATAGCAAGAAGTGCCAGATTGAATACAAAGATAAAGTAAAAATAAGATGCCACAGTCACTTGCAGTTCATACGTAGTTTAAGTAAAAGTAGCCTCAGTCTAAAGTATGTGCAAGGTTACATCACAACTTTTAACAAGAACTACGTCAAGGCTCAGCTCGCCGAAACATTAAAATGCTACGCAAAAACATTTCCTCAACAAATGATTCTCGCAGAACGTGTTACATCTCAGTAGTAATAATCAGCAGTTCTGAATTTTCATCACCTGGCACGGGAATACGAAGAACTGAAGACATGTTGGAAAAAACTATATGCCAAAGAATGTGACGTTGCTTGAGGTGATAACATTTCACCTTATCACTTTTCGCTTTATCATCTTATCGTAAGGTGATAGCATTTCGAAATAAGCAGCTTCAGGATTAGCATTACGAACAAGAGGAGGAGTTTGAGGGCTTCAAGATGAGTGGTACTGGAAGACTTAGGTTAAGTTGATTACGTGTCCTTGTTACATAGATTGAAAGGTATATACACCGTTGCATGTGGTATCGTGTAATGAAAAGAGAAAAAAATGTTGAATAATTAAAAAGAAAAGATGTTCAGGTAAGAAAGAACCACGGGCAGCGTGGCGGAAATACGAGCACAACTTAGAGATGTTCAACTCCAGTGAAACCAAGGTAATTAAAGGTTATAACAAACAAGTCCATCACCCAAGAAACAAGGACAGGTGCTGCCACCTTTGTTTCTCCCGTTTGTTTTTGATTGTGTTGCGCTCAAATCCAAAGGAAAAAAATAAATTATGGGGTTTTACGTTTTCAAACCACTTTCTGATTATGGGGCACGCCGTAGTGGAGGACTCCGGAAATTTCGACCACCTGGTGTTCTTTAACGCGCACCTAAATCTAAGTACGCGGGTGTTTTCGCATTTCGCCCCCATCGAAATGTGGCCGCCATGGCTGGGATTCGATCCCGCGACCTCGTCCCTAACACCATAGCCACTGAGCAACCACGGCGGGTGTATTCCAAAGGAGTTGATATGAAGCTGACTCGCAAGTGTATACTTCCATTTAGGTAAAGCCGCACCAAGTGACAGAATCGGAAGCTACACATAGTGTAGTGCCAGTTATCGTCATGTTTATTTTAAATACGTAAACATTGAAAGTGTAGGAAATGATAAGTTGAGGCGCGTGGGGACAGTTAGTCCGCATCTCCCATTATACGCGTGCAGTGCTTAAGCAATTCGGCGGTCTTGGCGCCATGTCCGCGGCCACTTTCTTGTGTACATGTGAACAAGGGGGTGCTAGGCAGTGCCCTACACGGCGAAGATGGCCAACTTGAATTCTATTATTCTCCTTATTCATGTACCACGATTTTATACACGTATTACATAATCTGGGGAGCCAGTTCTTCTTCTGCCGTGAATAATTCGAAGGTCACATGTCCAAGTAACTTTCTTCTTCTTTCTAGAAGTCCGAATCTTAGAAGTCAGTACCCGCCCTTCCCAAAAAAGGACATAAAAATTTTGTAAGGGAGACGGAGAAACAGTGCTAGCCTGTGACTAGAGTTCTGGCTTAAGAAAAACTAGTCCAGCTTAAAGTGCTACACACATGTAGGCATTCATAAAGAGAAGTGGTGGAAATAGAATCACGGAAATGCATTATACAAATTTATTGAAATTCCCAATGAGAGGCGAATTCTACGATCACCGTAGGGCAGGTCCCTCCTCCCACCTATTTATTGTCCGTTTCGTTATTTACTTGTGATATACCTGCCACCAGATGCACCGCTTAGGCGAGTGAGGTATCCTAATAAATAAATTTCATTCACTCATTGGCTGTTAGAACGCAACGTCCAACATTTACATGCGCTTCTTCGCAAACCGCAGGTGAGCTCATGAAGCTGTTTTCATCATGTTATGCTCTGCGACACGTCCGTACATTTAAATCACGCTACTTTTAGGCATGAAATTCTTTTAGTTTCCGTTGTCGGCGACCTTCAAGTGACCTCGATCCAAAAGCCAGAGCCGTTATCCGGGCATGTTGCGAGAGCAAAACTAGGTGATCGGGGCATCCAGACATAACATTTAAGCCTCCCAACCCTTTGCGCAGGACCCCATTACACGCGCCTGTTACTGCCCAAACAAGTTGATGCTTGTTCGCACTTGCACTCAAGCTTTAACTTATAGTACGCTGAACATTTATTTGTCATTTGAAATGTCGACGTTGAATAGACAGCTACAGGGTACCGTACACTACAATTCTGAGTAATGGAATCTGCGGCGGATCTACTGCGCCCGACGAGCTGCCGTGCGGCGCGGTGCGACACGCGTCTGGAAGCGCTGCTTTGCTTTCATGGATGAGGAAAAAGTTAGGCGAGAGAATTACGTCACGCAGCCAGCCTTTGCAAGCCAACGCGCCGTGAAGCCAGGCCCTTTGCTCAGTGGCGGCCCAAGACGTAACCTCGTGCGTCGAGATCCCGAAGCAACAATCGAGATTTTCTGAGACGTTTGGTTGTGCCTCCTTCAGGCGCTTTTCTTCTTCTAGCTGGCCAGTGCACTCGGTCTGCCTGGCGTCTTTCGCTGCCTGTCGTGCCGCCTTCAGCTGCTTTTCTTCTTCTAGCTGGGCAGCGTCCATATGGACTAGTGCACAGTGTGGCGTGGTGTGGTGTGGTGGGGTGTGCCGTTGCGAACATATACTACAGCCATTTTAAGAGTGTGGCTACTATCACTTCCCACCAATCTGCTTTGGCGGTTACCATTTCATGCTTGCACCTACTCTCGATTATGGGAGAGCCAGCAAGCTTTTTTTTTCAGTCTGACTGCATTTGATGTGGTCGAATCAGTGGAATCTGTTCAGCCGCCTTGTACTCAAACGCAGAGCAACATAGCCACTAAATCACAGTGCTGAGTAATGACAAATGCCACATTTCAGTCTCTTTTTATGCGTCATGTCGATACTACTTTTCCGGCGCGAGCAATATGTGTCATCAGCAGTGTTCTTGCGTCTGCTCGTTGGAAAGACAAGATCTCTGTGCAGTCGGTCTCGCACTAATACATTCTTAGCCTCCAGGGACTTCCTTGACAAGAGCAACAAAATACCAATCTGATCGATATATATATATATATATATATATATATATATATATATATATATATATATATATATATATATATATATATATATATATGTGCGTGTGTGTGTGTGTGCGCTGCGTAGCTCCTTGATCCTTGGGCGTCTCCTGCAATTGCCTGCCTCTCCCTTGCCGTGATACAATGGGAAGTACACAACACTGCCTACTTTTGCTCCCTTTTTTGCGTTCTGAGAAGGCACACACCGCAGAAGCACGTTACCGTCAGTGGAAACAATTTCCGGTTTTCTGTCGTTGTCTTGCGCCAGATCCCGAAGATCAGCCGCGGGCGCGTGGCTTGCTCTAGATACTGTCTCTACCCCCGTTCTCATTTTGCTCCCTAACCAGGCCGGCATTCTCGCGATGGCAATGAGATTGCCGAGGGTGCATTCCATGGGCGTGCGCCTTGTTTGATGTTGACATGATCGCGTGTACGTTTTGTTCGCAGACAAGACTGCCTAAGCTCACTAGTAACGCTGGGTTCTTTCTATTCGCCTTTAGGTTAGGCTCACAGAGTCTTGTTTTTGAAGCAAATTTGTATTGTGGCTGTCCTTCAGCAGGATCATAATGACGTTCTTTAATACGGCAATGTCACGAATAACTTTTTGAAATCTATACATGTCCGTTGCGAAAGCTCTGAAGACACGTTTCTCTCTTTATCCCTGTAATGATCTATTATTCCTGCCATTATTACATAACAACTACCACTCATGAAATGTGAAACATTGCCGATAATGCGAAATTCCCAGCAAGTATACAGACGTACGTACACCGTCGTAGTAATCAAACCTCAGATCTTCTCGCATGGCAGCCTCGACATTTATAAGAGCACGATTTGAGGTGTTTTCATTTGAGCATGTCTAACGGGTTCAGGTAACGTTTGTGTGCGGTATATAGAGAGCGACGATAAATGGCGTAATTTTCGATGCACGTAGAACTAAAAAAATAGTTATGATTGTTTAAGCTTTAATTTTAATTTCATTATGCGCTAAACATTCTTTTACTGTGTGTCCGTAAAGTTACTTTCTTCTGTCCTTATTCCAACCTCCTAACGTCAAAATTACGTAACCTCCGACGCAAGCACAGGTGTTGACGTGCAAGGTTGTTTTAACAGCCAAATCAAATATTATCCTCGTTTATAGGAGGTGACTTTCGTTTGCACTGAAAGTGAATATCATTGCCTACCTCGACAGGTTTTCATCATCGAATTGGCTGACGAAAAATGATCAGCGCGCAGAATAGGAGAGGGTTTCAATGGGACCAATCTATAGCACAATGAAAAAGATAACCTGGTGAAGAGAGTACTGCCAGTATCTCCGATTGGTCCGCTTCCCCTTGCTTAACTTGCGGCGGCTAGTCGATCATTGTGGCGGCGTGCTACAAGGCATTAAATATACCGCCAAGAAGAATGCTCTGCGAAGATTTGGCCGAGCAATGTCGTACACAGTCTGAAAGAGTTCGCCAGCGTTATACTGCCAGGCAATATTTTTTTTATTGTATACAAAGAAATCAATTCTCGCCGGCAGGTCCGAGTACAGAGTGCCGGAACGATCAGTGGAGAGCGATATTATATCCCTTTTGGAACGTGGCCATTCTTTGGCTATGGCAAAGAAAAGTTGAGCTTTTTCGGCATTTTAAGCAATGTAATAGAACTGATACTTTGTTTTAAATTGATAATTTTAACGGCAGGGCAAATCACACACGTACATGGATCAGAGGGATCAGGAAAACACGGCGCTAAACACACAAGTAAGCATTATTGGAATAGAAGAGCGAATAACACGTACCAAGAAGAAACTATGCATGCACAAGGAATGACAGAATTAATAAGCAAAGTTACTTTTTTCAGTTATGTAGTTATATGTGCCAATGCCGCATTATGATTATTAGGCATGCCGTAGTGGGGGACTCCGGAATAGTTTTCACCGCCTGAGTAATTTAACGCGCACACTAAACATGGCACACGAGCGTTTTTGCATTTCGCCCCATCTAAATGTGGTTGTCACGGCATGGATTTGAACCCACAACGTCGGCCTTAGCAGCGCTACGCCGAAGCCAGTGCAACATCACGGTGCGTAATAAATCAACCAAAGTCACAAAAGCAGTGATCAAAGCCTCGTGTACAAGAGGTTAAACTCACAGTCATAAAACGTAATAGTAGGCATGCTGATAGAATTCTTTCTACTTCTTAATGAAAAACGCCTCCGTCATTTCCCTTTGTGAATTGATATTTGTGCTCTTTTAATACCGTTGCCTCTTTGAACCTTGGGGCGCAAGCGTCCATCTTATCATGTTTTACTGAATGTTGATATTCTGATGTTTGCCAAGGTTACTCATCTTCTTTTTAATCTTACAATAAACCTCCCAGTTTATACGCTATATAATTTACCGCATTCCATCGGAATGGAGTAGACAACCCCAACCTTACAACGCACGTGTTGTTGTCTATGCTTGATACGGCACGTGATTTTTTAATTCTTACTGTCTTTAAGTTTCTTTTGCTCCAATCTACAAATTCTAAATTGCTTATTGGGGACAAACAACGCTCCGTTGACCTCATATATCGTGGTCACATATTTTGAGCCGTGAGACATGCGATGCAAGTACGTTATGTCATTATTTTTTTTCCTAACCGAAAATTGATTTTCTTTGCCTACTAAACAGCTGTCTTTCACTCACTGAAGTAGTTTCTGAATTGGCTACAGATTTGTTGGTTGTCCTATCGCACAGATTTCAAACTTTTAATCTGCCTTGCAACACTTTCAGGCAAACTTTGTATAGAAGTTCTTGAAAGGGCGGACGCAAGGCAAGACGTGTTAGTGTCATTCTTTGCAATTCTTGAATGGTTGGACGTTAAACTGAGCAGTGATCTAGTTTACCTTGGCGATTAAATGTAGCCTAACATACCCCGTTAATAACCCAAATCTTACATCCAAAAACAGCAGGTCATTGTTTTGTGGCACTTCACACGTGAAATGAAATGTAAAGCCATTTCCTAGGAAAGGTTTTTAAGAACCAGACCATTCGATGACATTGGTCTCTTCTTGCTTCTTGATTTCTAAAGGGCATTTACAGATATGCTCAGTGTCGACCAATCTAGCATGACCCTACTCGTGCAATACGTCGCCAGTAATACAAATACAGTTTGCAGGCTGTGTTGCTTCTTTGTTAAACATTTTCCCTGATCTGTGTTTTGACATCTCAAGGGCGGAATTCACTAAGCGGCGTCATTCGTACCCAATTTGTTAGCGAAAATGTTCTTATGCTAAGATAAAGGTGCAACAGAACTGCCAGCGCATTTACCTTACGGCGTCGTTTGTGAGAGAGTAGGAAGCAAGGCTGCGATTAAACGATAATAACAAAGATTTCCGGTTAACTTATAGCGTGATCGCGCAGCATGCATGCATATGTAAGTGAGGCGATATTTATACGGCATATCACTGCACACTACTATTCGACAGCTTCCTTTCCCGGGCGTCTGCTACAGCGCCGACAAGTGAAACCGCGATTGGCTGTTCATCGCACTGCCGTCAAAAGAATGGCAGCAGAAGCGTCAAGCATTCTTCTCACATTTCTTCTTCTTCGAGAGAGAGTTGATGGACGCATGGCGACATATTTGACAACGAAAAAGACGCTCAGTCAGAGTAGTGGGTGGCCTGGTCTGCCAGGCTAATCCCGCCTTGTAGCAACAACACCACCACCACCACCACCACCACCACAATATTACAAAGTAACTAAATGTCCTTACTTCGATACCAGTTCCGTCAAAGAAAAAAAAAAAGCTGCTGCATAACAAAAATCACTGGCCCGCTCGGCACATGCAGAACAGCCAAAGCGTAAACTAGAGGAGCGGCTCCATAGCAATTACATTTTCGGCAGCACGCACTAGATGGATTTCGCTGCGAAGTCTCTTTGCGTCGTTTTCACGAGAACGAACTCAACTGTGCGCCCGTCGTCGACGTCTAGCTGGTCCGTCTGCTGCTCCCTGCACAGTGGTCTGCTGAGCGCGACGTTGCCTATTTTCGGCCGCGCGCGTAGCTGTACGATTCACTTCTTCAGCAGTGGTTCATACCGTGCAATGATACGGCATAGCGTATGCCGAAGAGTAAGCACAGAAACCGAGACAACGCGGCACACAGGTCATATCCCTTAACACATGGCATGATGCGACGCAATTGCTACATATGCCGTGACACCTGGTGCAATTCAATGCAACGGCAATGCAGAGTTTGCACGTATCGATGGTACGCGACACGCATCTTACATCGCGTGATATGTGGCACGATATGATGATGCTGATGATGTTTTATTGGCATCTCTTTAGAAACGGGGAGGTGAAAAATTGCCTCCTAGTCTGCATAGTCTAATCAGGCTGTTATAGATCTTTTTCATTCTAGCATTTTTGTATACGTCTCCTTAATCTTCTTTTTCTTCTTCAAAGTTGATCTACTTACCGCTACCTATGCAACTGCTACATGGCGTGCCACCAAGTGCAATAATACGCAACTGCAAGGCAAAGTGCGCACGTATCGACGCCACACGGCGCGCATGTCAGATCGTGTGAATCCTCGCGCGCTGCGACGCCTGTGAAGGGCATGTTTTCATGGCAGCTAGCAGGCACTGGCGTGGCGCAGTGACATCGTAACTGAATCCCGCGCAGGGTACACAAACTCGATCCCGGCGCGAATTGAGCTTTTTTTTTCTCTCCTGGCGTTAGCTGCGAAACACAGCGGCGGGGGTGGGCAACATCGCCAACCGGTTTTGAATGCGCCCATAACAGCTTACGCTTTAAATTATTCACATATAGCCTCAAGCGAAAGCGACCCGCACCCATATGGTCATCGGTACGGGACTTTATCGCGCTGCACATGGTTGCAGGTGCGGCTGTAATGTCGCGCATATACTCAATAGCACCTCCATCGACAGCCCTTCCAGGGAAGGTGCTGGTCGACCATGTCTTCGAGGACCAACCAACGATGAGACGTGCGCTTCATTCGCATAGGATGCCTGTGGAGGGTACGGAAAGATATGGAAGCCGCACTGAAATAGAAATCATGTAAGAAGCCGTGGCTATACCGACACTGCCAACATTATTACAGAAAACTTCACTACGCAACATCCACACGTGCATGTTTAGCTGCTTGTCACGCTTTGTCGTCGTATCAGGGTTCATCGCTCCTTCTTGTTTCCCTTCAACTGATAAAACACGATTACATATCGCAGCAAGTTAGCAATTTGATTAAAGGTTCAGGTGGCCACATGCCGACAGTGGCACAACGCAAAAAAGGCGCGCACGCTTCAATTTTGGCGTCCGGTAATAAAAAAAATGGGTTCATGTCGTCAGAGCCTGGAGCCCCTAACTATGCTGTCTGTCCTAGTTCAAGTGGCACCTCATAAAAGTCGAAGATAATCACTCAACATCACCACTATGATCAGCGCCAACGTTTCATAAATTTACCAGCTTCATAACACACATTCAAGTGCACCTCAGAATATTGCGCAGCACCGCACACGAAACACATAATAGTTCAACAGTCTAGCTGGCTTCAGATCAGATCGGTTCAGGTCATCGAGCTTATTACGCTGACGCAGTTTGTTCGGCACCGTCATTGCACATACAGTACATGGACAAGGTGAGGATAATGATATCTAGGCGGCGAAAGACACCGTTCTGTAAACATGCCACTGCGGCCTTGCAGTACGCAGCCAACTGTTGCTCAAGTGCTGCAACGCCTAAAAATCCCGGACGAATTTTGGATGTTGTAAAGCGTGCTGAGCATATAATTACGTTCGCCGCAGTAGTAAGGCCTCTACAAGCAATCTCTAATTAGCCCTGACCTGCGCTAGCAGATTGCAAGTAGAGCCTGCGAATTTCCTAATTTCATCACCTCACCTAACTTTATGACGCACTCAACAGCGCTTCCTTCCCTCTGGAATCCATTTTTATTTCTAATGGACCACCGATTATATGCCCTAGGAATTAATTACGCGGCCAGCCCAGCTACAATTTTACGCCCTAATGTCAACCCCACTACCCCCGTTTGCTTTTTGTTCCCCGCTGTTCTTTTCATGTCCCTAAACACCACGCCTAACATTTTTCGATTCATTGCTGGTTCGAGTGGTCCTGAACTTGTTCTTGAGCTTCTTTGTAAACCTTTAATTTTGTTCCGCATATCTGGGTACTGCTAGAATGCTATTATTGTACTCTTTTGTTTTCAACGACAGCACTGATCATAATTGCGTAATGCTGGTAATATGCGCTAAGACACGTTTTCATAGTTATTTAAATTTCTGTCTAGTGATTAAGGTCCTCTGCTGAGTGATTGACTTAGATGAACTTACACCTGCGCAGATTTTACAGGCTGACTGCCGATTATTAATTCCTGTTCGCTTGGCAGGCTATTCAACTTCACCTTTTTCTTCTTCACATTAATCTTCAACCCTTGTCTTACACTTTATAGGTTAAGGTCCTCAATCAATTGTTGAAGTGTGTCCCAGCGTTGCTGAACAGGACACTGTCATCAACAAGCTGAAGGTTGTTGGCATAATTGTTGCTGGTTGCCACTCCTAATATTTCCCACTCTAACAGCTTGAGTACTTATTCTTAGCATGTGGTGAATATCACTGCAGAGATTCTCTCTCCTTGCCTGACCCTTTCTTCATAAGTATTTTTTCACTCTTCATGTGGATAATTAAACCACGTGAAGCTGGAACTGTCACTGAAACAGAGTCGAAGCCTGAGAAGCTGCGGATACGTGCACTGTGGCTGAACGGAAGTGCAGAAGTTACACATAAATGTCAGAATGTCGTAAGAGTGTGTAGTCGAATGATGTAAGCGGCACGGCCTTCATGTAAAGTTCTTTCATTCGTTCAGTGCCATTCATACAATATGTACTTACACAGCTAAATACACAGAAATGTTGTCGCTTAGTCCAAGCGGACTGGATTAAGTGTTAAGACAGTGGGCCGCTTGGGAGAGCACAAGAAACAGTATAAATTTAGCGACGCAAATGCCGATCTTGCTGATACGACGCGCGTTAGTGACCGCGCTTAGCGTCGTGCACGCTTACTATTGTTAACTTCGGAACACAAAACTACTGTGGCCGGTTTTCTTTTTTTTTTCTTTTTTTTTTCATGCCGTGATATTGACTTGCCTAATGCGAGCAGGCGCGGAGCGCGGTAAGACCGTCGCCGGCAGGAATAAAATTCCTGCGCTGAATTCACGAACGCCTATGAATTCCTTCTAAACTGAGAGAACGAAGATATGGAAAGAACGTCGCACGAAGCTGCTGAACGACGTCAGTGACGTTATTTCGTCCAGGAGTAATATTAGTCCTGGGTTTAGAAGAAGCTTCTTCAGTCAATAATAAGACGACGACGGCTGTCGTCTGCTGTCGTTTTCCTTCCTGACCTGAATTTCCCGTGAAATGTTTCCCTGTTACTAGCTTTTCGCGAGCAAGACAAACACGTAGTGATGTCTTTATGAGTGTTATGCTGCGCCCCTTTCTTTACCAAAAGCGAAGTGTCTCCAGTAAGGCGCTTCAATGTGGTTATGCAGGATGTTTCAGTGAACATATTCAAATTTGTCTTGCAATTGCCGGTGTCAGGTAACATAGTTCTAGTTGTCCATGAGCTAGTGTCTCGGAGAGGCGGACATGCCTTGCACATAAAATTCAAGTTTACAATGGACTAATTAAGAAAAGTACACTAATGAAGTTTTGAAATAATTGCCATATGGAACATGTTGCACATTATAACTTCTAGCGGCTGAGACTGCAAGACATATTTACTTGGAGATAATTGTGTTAATGAAACCATTTACCAGATATGCGACGTCAAACTTGCGATCAAAATGCCCTGTCGTTCGACTTACTTTCATCACAAAACGTCGTTTTACTCATAGAAGCCTGACAATTCGTGCCAATTGGATCTGCTTTGCGAACTCTCCGGTTATAATTTTTAAATTGCAATATCTGGCATAAGGTGATGAAATACTTAACTAGTGCATTTTTGTTAATTAGTCGATTATGCATTTCAATTTCTACGCGCAAGCGTAACTGGCCAACTCTTCAAATCGGCGCCGTTTTTCTGAGGCCGCCAACCAAAGTAAAATAAGTCGCGCGCCGGCAAAACTACAAAGGACCGCGCTCAGAGCGTGGCATAGCTCCGCCACCGAATGTGTAGGTAACGTTGAGTGATGTGGAGATGGAGAAAGCAGAGAAGGCGTCGCGGAGCAGGAATGAAAGCGGATGCGCGTTGGGTTGACCTCTTCTGGCAGTTGGCACTGGTTTTCTTTGCGATGCATACCTGATGGGCTCGTCTCTTGGTAACATCCTCCTCGCGCGCCCTACGCTGTGTTAGAATGAAAGCGTGCCACGGTGAGCCGACGATGGCGGCTCAATCTCGCGCGCACAAGGGAGGGAGCGCGCCGTAGTCAGTCGCGCGCGTTGCACCATGGCACGGAGTGGGAGGTGGGGTGGGCGCGTTCTATGGGTCCTACTTCGGCCGCTCGCCGTCGCGCGAGCTTTATCTTGAAAGCAATCTGCTTTGGCGGCATTCTAGGTGGGCGGACGGCTCGTAGCTTAGCGTACGCTCTGTTCTCACCCATGAGCTTGCGTTGAAGCGATAGACAGCACCTAGGCCACTTCGCTTGCTGCTGATGCCGCGATTCCTCACGCCATGGTTTTCACAGCGGGTGTACGCAGTTATCGAGTGCGGACACTTGGGGTGCGATCTTGTACGCGTTCCAGGATCGAACGGAGGCGGTCCGTTCTTTACGTCACGAAATAGGCGGTCCGTTCCGTTGCGTTCGTGGGATAGCAGATGACACACAATGATTGACAGCAGCAAGACGCCACGGCTCATGTCACAATTGATGTCATGGCGTTCGTCACGGTTCAAATTGACCAATCGTGTGCGGCTCAGTGGAACGGACCACCTCCGTTATATTTTGGAACGCGTACAAAATCGCACCCTTGTTGTTTGCCTGTGCGCGCTTACAGCGTGCTAGCCAAATTTACAGCTCGGTATTCCGCCCAGGAGGACTAGGAGAGTACGTAACTGTACCTTCCTAGTCCGTCTATGGCTTGGAGTCGCATTTTCAAATGCGTGCTCCCTCCTTTTCGGAATGGCTAACAGCACACTTTTTTACTTCTTTAGGTGCAATGAAACAATTGCGCACCTTCTTTGTGAGTGCCCTCGTTTCAACCTGCAAATAGCAGTCCTCTCAGCCACCCTAGACAAACTAGACAAGCGCCAATGACAGAAGAAAACAACATCCTTGGAAACTGGCCGACGCGAACATCCGCGAGATCCCCTATGAAGGCGGTGCCGCGGCACTTAAAGGACACGGGACTTTCTGACAAATTGTGACTGTACGCTGTGTGACGAAGAAGGGTAAAAAGAAGGACACCGACCACTGAATGAATACAAGAAAAGACGTTTCGGCTCCCCTGACAGGAGCCTTGTTCACAATGAAATCAAGGACGTGCTTGATCAAGCACGTCCTTGCCAGACGGCCAGACGGGCTTCCGTCAAAACCTCGGCTGCACTGTGTGACGTACGATTTAATGATGACACTGCGTAACACTAGGAATGCCTTCGGAGATTGCGTGACAGTGCCCACTCACAGAAACCGTTCGCGCGTATCGTGTCCACGTGCGTGTGTGTATGTTGTTGGGAATTCTTTCTTTCCTTTTCTTTTCCCTCTCACCTATCGCATCCCTTTCCCGCTCCCCCAGTACAGGGCAGCAAACCGTAGATAATCTCTGGTTAACCTCCCTCTCTTTATTTTGCCTTTCTCTCTCTCTCTCTCTCTGTCCCTCTAGGTTTTGTGAACCGACTTAGGCTTACTATAAGCGCAAATACTGAAGTTCGCCCCTGTGCTATACCATTACATGCACGCTTTTTTTCGACTACAGCGCTCGTCTCTGCAGCGGTGCGCATTCGCAAGATTGCTAATCTTGCGAACAGTTTTAGTTTTGTGAATGTGCTTTTTTGTGAGATTTTTCTTATGTGAAAATTTCTTCGCAAGTTCACTTAGTGAATTCCGCCCCAGAATCCTATGCTTACCGCTACATTGTTCATATTGACACGTGTACTTATCTTTATCGGGCAACCACGTTTCGCCGCCTAACAAATGTAATCGCACAGCATGGGACGCGCCTGCATGTATCCGAAATTTCTGGAAAGTTATCGATGCTTCTATCCGATGTCTGTTGTCGCCGAACCTTATGTTATCTGATTTCATCACCTGACGCGAATGGTATAGAATTTTGTGGAAGGCACGAGGGTCCGAACGATTAGTCTGGAACATTCGACGACTGCTCTATAAAAGCCGACGCGCTTGACCCGCTGATCAGATTTTCGACGATCGCCGACTGTGTTCGCCGCTTTCGTTGTGCTATAAGTGTAGCTTGTTTTGTGGGCACAGGGTTGCCCAATAAAAATCTAGTTTTGCCTTTCACAGTATTGTTACTGTGTTCTTTGACGTCACGACCACGTGACATCTGGTGGAGGTGCTTTACGTCCATGTACCGGACGCCCCCGACAAGCCGTAATCCAAGCCCGGACCGCAAAGACAACACCAGCGCCGTCCCGGAACATCGAGCAAGCCGCCGTCTTCAACAGCTGCCCCCGGAGCACGGACTCCTACCTGAGAAGACCAAGAAGATTGTGGCCAAGGAAACCCGAATGGCAGCCCCAGCGTCCCCCATTCAAAGTCGTCAGTGACCATCACGCTTTGTGTTGGCTAGCGAATTTAAAGGATCCCTCAAGACGGCTGGCACGGTGGAGCCTCAGACTACAAGAATACGACATCACTGTAACATACAAGTCCGGACGAAAACACTCAGACGCCGATTGCCTATTACGCGCCCCCTTGACCCGCCGCCGCAAGATGACGAGGATGACGACGCCTTCCTTGGAATAATAAGCGCGGAAGACTTCGCCGAACAACAACGAGCAGACCCGGAGCTTAAAGGCCTCGTCGATTATTTGGAAGGGCACACCGACGTTGTCCCCAGGGCATTTAAGCGCGGATTATCTTCCTTCACGCTTCAAGACAGTCTTCTCGTGAGAAAGAACTTCTCACCAGTCCGCGCCAGCTACCTTCTTGTTGTCCCGTCAGGACTTCGTCCAGAAGTGTTGCACGCCCTACATGACGATCCGACCGCGGGACACCTCGGATTTTCCCGGACACTATCGAGGATACAAGAAAAGTATTATTGGCCGCGCCTGACCGCCGACGTCGCCCGTTATGTCAGAACATGCCGAGACTGTCAGCGACGCAAGACACCGCCGACAAGGCCAGCCGGATTACTACAGCCAATCGAGCCTCCTTGCCGACCATTCCAGCAGATCGGGATGGACTTGCTGGGACCCTTTCCGACCTCAATAACCGGAAATAAGTGGATCGTCGTGGCGACGGACTACCTCACCCACTTCGCTGAAACAAAAGCACTGCCGAAAGGTAGCGCAGCCGAAGTGGCGAAATTCTTTGTCGAAAACATCCTGCTGCGACATGGCGCGCCAGAAGTCCACATCACCGACCGAGGAACGGCCGTTACAGCGGAGCTCACCCAAGCCATTCTGAAATACAGTCAGACAAGGCACAGGAGGACAACGGCCTACCACCCGCAGACGAATGGTCTTACGGAGCGGCTGAATAAGACCCTCGCCGACATGCTAGCGATGTACGTCGACGTCGAACACAAGACCTGGGATGCCGTCCTGCCGTACGTAACATTCGCTTATAACACGGCGGTACAAGAAATAACACAGATCACGCCGTTCAAGCTGGTTTACGGCAGGAACCCGACGACGACGCTCGACGCCATGCTGCCGCACGTCCCTGACGAGGAGAACCTTGACGTCCGTACCTACCTCCAGCGCGCCGAAGAAGCCCGACAGCTCGCCCGCCTGCGGATCAAGAACCAGCAGAGGACCGACAGCCGACACTACAACCTCCGACGACGCTTCGTGGAGTACCAGCCCGGTGACCGTGTTTGGGTTTGGACCCCTATACGCCGACGAGGACTGAGCGAGAAGCTTTTGCGTCGCTATTTCGGACCGTACAAGATCATCCGACGTATTGGCGCACTGGACTATGAGGTCGTGCCAGACGGTATTTCGCTATCACAGCGGCGCCGCTCACGACCTGAAATAGTCCACGTTGTGCGACTGAAGCCCTACTACCAGCGTTAATGAACTTTCGGGCTTCGCGTAACTGACCTTTGGACTTTGTTTCTTTTTGTTGTTACTTATGTTTAATAAGTGTCCTTTTGTGTTTCGCTCTCTTATATTTGTAGCATCGGGACGATGCTTTTTAAGAGGGGGGGTATTGACACGTGTACTTATCTTTATCGGGCAACCACGTTTCGCCGCCGAACAAATGTAATCGCACAGCATGGGACGCGCCTGCATGTATCCGAAGTTTCTGGAAAGTTATCGATGCTTCTATCCGATGTCTGTTGTCGCCGAACCTTATGTTATCTGATTTCATCACCTGACGCGAATGGTATAGAACTTTGTGGAAGGCACGAGGGTCCGAACGATTAGTCTGGAACATTCGACGACTGCTCTATAAAAGCCGACGCGCTTGACCCGCTGATCAGATTTTCGACGATCGCCGACTGTGTTCGCCGCTTTCGTTGTGCTATAAGTGTAGCTTGTTTTTTGGGCACAGGTTCGCCCAATAAAAATCTAGTTTTGCCTTTCACAGTATTTTTACTGTGTTCTTTGACGTCACGACCACGTGACAATATTTTATATTCAGTTATACTTATCACCATCCTAACCAACACATTCACCTGCATAGACGCAAAGCTAAAATGATAGAGGTAACTGTCGACTTCCTCCTGTGCAACAATGTCCTTGCTGAATCCAAAACGAATATTTTTGCCTTGTACCCTCTCTTAATGGTGGCCGGTGGGGTCCAGATTCCAATTCGCAAATTCATGCTCTACAGTCTGTCGCCGTAAACACTGAGCGACCTGCACTACTTTATTCATTAGCACACCTGCACACATTGGGGCGTTAGTTGCAAAAAGTGGCTACGAACGACAAACAGGATGCAATACTAAGTAGCCCGTACTTAACTGAGCCCTGCTGAACAACAGACAAGCGAAAGAAGGAGTGAAAGGGTTTCATTGTCACATTGAATCAGTAATCAGAAGAAAACGCCTTCAATACTAACGGATATATCCTATTCTACCTGTCTGAAAGGCGCTTTGAACTGCACCGTAAGGTGACCCTCTCACGATCGTTCCGCGTGCATCTTCGCAGCTCCGTTAGCAAAGAAACTGAAAAGAAAGTGCTGCCAACAGACGAATTAAAGTCCAATTGTCGTAAGATATTCACCGTCGTAAACGTGAAGATTGGGCAGCGAAGGCTTGAGTTCCGAGGGGGGGGGGAGGGAAAATATAGACAAACTCTAGGAATATTGAGCAGTCTATTTGGTCCGGAGGTGCGAGCTCTTTTATACACGAACGAAAGAGTACAAGGTCATATTGTAGTGTAGAAAACTATAATTTTTTTCCCGATAATGACAGCGATGATTTCATAACATGACAAGCAATTCTGGAACATCGTCTGCTTTTTCGCTGTGCACTATACTCAAGGGTAACCTCCAGGAAGATTGCTGCCCTTTTTTAAATATAATATGAGCAGAATTTCGCTGCAATGAAGTAAAACTCCATGGCATAGAGGCTATTCTGCGCCTGTTTGCTTTTCAGACAGTCTCACATTCTATGCCGCTAAAAAAGAGATTAGAAATCATTCATGGCACGACTCACTTCTTCGTATTGCTCGCACATGCGGAATTAACTGTTCCGGAATGAAGTTTTGCTCATGCGGGCGTTTTTGTGATATGCACGGACAGGTTTTCTAAGTGCCGAGCTCTCGGTTGCCCTCGTCGATTGTTGCAGAAGAATCAAAATATTTCGGGGAAGTGACCAGCGCGACTTTTCTTTTTCTTTCTTTCTGGTGTGGTTCGCCATTTTCATGAATTTTGTACAATGCGTTCCTTTCTGCACGCAAATATGATAGGAAATAAACAAAGATTATTTTGTGCTCGGATTTCCTGAAATATAATGCGTGAAAACAAGCACAGTGATCATGTTCGAAAATATCTGTCTTTGATGGCGGAACAGCTCATGTACTCTTTGAAGAGGAAAATTAAAGTAAAACTAAAATTCGAAGTGCATTTGCTACATTCATTGCAAATATTGATGGTACATTACTCTGCCCCTGCTTATCAGAATGTCCTTTGGATAGGTTGGCGAAAATAAATTTTTTATTTGAAGTAATTGTGTTTGTGACAATTTTATCGAATATCCTGCAAATTGATGGCCTGGGTGTATGCCGCGCTGGGGCTAGCAGCGAGAGCCTGTTTCCGGATAGCTTCTAGGCTTGCTAGATGGCCCAAAATTGGTCCTGGAGATATGAGCTAGTCAGTGCAGTTCTTCACCCCGCCCCTAGTTCATACGGAGAGACAGGATTTCTCATCTGAGCTATTTCTCAATCCCAGAATATATGCTCTAGGGTGGCTCCGCTATCGTCACATAATTTACATTTGACATCAGGATATAATTGCGGAAACATGCGGTTAAGATGTACCGGGTTCGTTATACCGGGATCCATATGGTAATGTCATCCGCGTATGAGGAGTGATTGATTTTTTTAATGTCCTCGAGCTGTTATGACTACCATAACTTAATGAGGTTAAAGAGCTTGGGCGATATCATGGAGCCCTGAAGCGTACCAGAACTGCCCATGTCGCTCACCTCACACGAGTTCCCCCATGGTGAGCGTAGCCTTCCTATTCGTTAGGAACTTTCGGATGTAACTGTACGCCGTTTCCTTTAGGTTTACGTTGCTGACCATACTGAATATGGCCGAATGTGCTGTATTGTCAAAGGGTTTCTTGAGATCGAACCCTAATATAGCTCTGGTGCACCTCGCTTTAATGTCTAGTACTTGCTGCTTACTTTGCAGCATAACGTCCTGAGTTGAGAGTCCAGTCCGAAAGCCCATCATAGTATTTGAATAGATTTCGTTTTCTTCCAAGTAATTGTCTATTCTAACAAGGAATGCCTGCTTCATAAGCTTTCCTGTTCAATCAAATTGTTCCATCAAATTTCTCTGCATAATACCCTCCGAACTTTCTGTGAACTCGCATAGATAGTTGACAAATGTCAGTTGATAGTATTACAAACGTCACAACATAATAATTTAATAATAATAATACATATGATTCTTATTTCTTTTGTTTCACGGAATGTAGAAATGAGAGCGGACTTAAGGCTAAAACCCGCATGTAGGGACTTGAGAAAACCCCATCACATCCCACATGACAGTGAGGCTAGGAAACAGCTTAGCTTTGACAAGCGTAGAGAAATAGGGAAAACATTGGAAGCAAATTCTGAATTCACAAATACACAAAAGCAATGATACATACAGCCAGCATCAGTACAAGAATATACATGCAAAACTGAGGACAGTGTCATTGCATTTGTTAAGATTGTGGGATTGAATTGAAACAATATCACAACATATAAAAAGAGAATGAAACACCATCCAGTCAAACACCATACCAGAGCGGCAGAATGCTAGTTAACTGACTTTTTTCAATATTTCTATCAGTGAGGCGGTATTCCGTTCAAGTGTGTTAAGGTAACAGAGAACTTTATAGGTGCCTAATTGAAATCGGTATGCAGTCCGACAAAACGATGTAGATCAAACGGTGGAAAGGCGTACATTGTTCATGGACACATTGCTTTGAAGGCTGAAATGCGTCAACATATCCCCGTTGTTTGTTCTAATAGCATTCTTGTACATAATAATTAACCTGAAGGCATAATGATTGGACAATTGAATGACGTTAAGTAATGAATAATAATTTTCTGTGTGGGCATGCATTGATATATTATCAGCCAACCTTACGGTATGTTTCTGAGCAACAATGATCTTGGATAGATTCTGCTTCGTACCTGTGCCCCAGACAGTGTGGCCGTAGCCAAATATTGGAACTAAGAATGCGTTGTAGATTACTAGTTTAATTCTCGTTGGCACACATCTGTGACGACATAGGGCACCATTCGCTTTGTTCATTTTTGATCGTATGTTATAAATTTGTGTTTCTCTATTAAACGATTCCGAGAAGGTTACTCCGAGACATTTGATGCTACGTACGATTTCAGTTCAGTTGTCCTAGGCATGATATCTTTTACAACCTTGTTTGTTGGCTTTTTTTTGGCGAAGTACTAATGCTTTAATTTTTCTTGTGTTAACCTTTAGACAATTTTCTTGCGACCGCTGAAACACCCATGTATTGCAGAACTTCATTAAGTGTCGAGGATGAGTCATTTTCTCCTCTACCAGTGATGAGCGAAGTAAGGTCACCAGCGTAGGCGGTATTCACCGGTAACTTAGCATAAAATATACAATTTATGTAAACTAAGAATAACAGAGCGCTTAAGATGCCGCCTTGCAGCACACCCTCTTTTATGTATTGGGCATCAGACAGAGCATCACTGAGCTCGACAGTTTGCTAACGATGTTCAACGAATGACCGTACGAAAGAATTAGGAATCCCCGTTATGCCATAGAGATTTAGTGTACTTGCTAAAAAGTCATAATTGAACAAATAAAAGGCTTTGGAAAAGTAAATATGAAATTCCCTGACATTACTGCTACCCAATGAAAGAAATAGAAAACATGTGCCAGTGCCGTTATGCTTTAAGCGCACAGACAAGTAGATGCTGCTCTAAAGGCTGATCGATGCCTCGTCGACGAAAGACAATGCTGCACCTGCAGAATGACATATGCCTTCTGTAAACTCCTTACAACGCAACTCACCCCTCGTAGCGCACGCCCACAACCACCTGTGTTTGAGGCCACTGCAACGAGGAAATATCTGTAGCGAGACAAAAGCTTTCTCAGCTGTTGTTCTCCGCTCGCTTTAGCGTGTACCTAATCCCGCACACTCGGCACACGTGAGACACCCCTGGGGCCCCTTCTGTGACCGCGCACCGTTCTACGATCGCACAAAGCAGAACTTTCGGAGAGAAAATCTCGTTAGCGTTTGTTTAATTGCAAGCTTTCTCGCAAGCAAATCAGAAAAGTTTATTTGAAGCGAACTTAGAACAATGTTCTCGCACTCTAGAAAGTGAACATGAAAGGAAGCTTTGCCCTTGTAGAATGCTGGCTCCGGGGAACAGCGTGGTAAATTACTGCGCGAACCTTGCAATCACGCAGCCAACAGAACGATGTTTTGACACTTCGGTTGCTTCGTTAAGCATCCCGGGAATCATTAGCGTGATGATACCAAACATAAAAACGAACTCTAAATTAAGCCCGTAGAACGCAAAACATTGTTTTTATACCGGGCCCTCAACAGCGCTTTCGAGCTACGAAGAGTGTTCACCACGAAGCCTGCACGTACGAATTGAAATGAAGATGTTTTATTGTAATACAAATTGTCCCGTTGTGTTGTGCCGCCACACAATATTTTGAGAGTTTACTCGGTATTGCATTGTTCTGCAGGTCGCTTGTCTTTAAGGAACGATATATATGTATATATATATATATATATATATATATGTATATAATGAATATGTGCCCGAATCGTCGCTGAGGGGTCGAGGTGAGTCCCCGGTTCTTGAAATTATTTTTGTTTTGCTCTTACGAGATTTCTGTACTATTTTTGTGTAAGGTATGTTAAATTGCGAGAGCGCATCTTTCCAACGGTCTCAATATTCCGGTTTTCAGTCAATTAGTATCGGGTGTATCTTCACTGATTTCATCTAAAGGGACACGACACGTAATAATTGCCTGATTGCGTGCAACAGAAGGCAATGGTTTCACATTACCTTATTACCAAGATTGTTAAGTGGGCCTATTAGTGTGCTATGGCAGCGTGTTATGTTGCGCCTAGAAGACATGAGGCCGTATTCTCTGACGTTCGCCTTCCGCGATAGTTTCGCCGCCGCGATAGTCACGTTCAATAAATCAAGTGACTGCTTACCCGTGCACTACGACTACGCACAGTCGAAGGCTTCACATGGCATGAGAGAGCGCACCGTGCGAGTGCAGAGCGGCTCGGGTGTGTTTTTTTCGAGTGTAGTGGCCGCAGTACGGGTTCTGCACACTGACTATGGTTGGTTACGGCTGATTTATGTAAAGTAAATTGAATAAAGAAGTGTAAAATGTTTTACTTTAAATTAATCAACAAATATTGCCGCGAAAGAATGCGTGTAAGGCGCCAACAATAAGGCTGCTATAAACTACCACCTACCTTATCTCTACTACCCTCCACCACCAACCGAACGCCAAAAGACGCCAAAAGACGCCAAAAGACGTGTTCGTTAATTCAATATATGTCAAGAGCACCCGTCGACACCATGACGTTAAAATTACATAGGCTTGAGCTACTAGATGCCGCTGTTTATTTTCCGGTTTCGCTAAAAGTTCCAATCAGTGCACGTCGTTGACGGAGGTGTGGCTAAGGCGATAGTCTCGCGGAAGGCAAACGTTTCAGAATGCGGGCCCTGGACAGACACCGATGGCAAGGCCGACGGGCTGCGTGCGTGTCTTCGTCCCTCGTTTCTGTCTGTGTCTGTCACGCGTAGCGTTACACGTTCTACCGTTTTAATGGAGTGGCAAATACTAACTTCAATGTTTCGAACTGATTCCCACAGTAAATTATCTCCGTTGGCGTTGATCAACTCAAAATCGAGTTGAAAGCAACAGCCGCTTAAAGACAGAAAGCAACAGCCGCTTGAGGATAGAAAGACATTCTTCAATCAAAAGCCTTTAGCTTTATCCAATAGCATTTGCTGCCGTCCCTCTGGCGCAGCAAAAAAAAAAAAAAGAGAAGTGAAACGCCTGGGATCCTTTCAAGGCGCCCACCGGTCTGCAACAACAGAGTAAAATAGGCGTTAGCTGAGATAACGGAACTGGGAAATC
This sequence comes from Dermacentor variabilis, assembly GCF_050947875.1. Taxonomy (NCBI): domain Eukaryota; kingdom Metazoa; phylum Arthropoda; class Arachnida; order Ixodida; family Ixodidae; genus Dermacentor; species Dermacentor variabilis. The sequence continues at coordinate 92,375,579 of NC_134573.1, forward strand.
GTGCCCACTGGAATCGAGAGCTACGCCATCGATTCTTTTGCCCGTACATGTCCGGTGGCGCCCATCTCCCTGCCACCTCCTTCATCAAGGAAACGGATTCCGATAATCGAGCAGTCGTTGCGGTCTCTCATAACGGAAAAGTAAAAGAAAGAAAGACAAATTTAGGAAAAGCCTAAAATGTGATGTTGGGAGAAGGAAACTCGGGCCATGGAGGATCTTTTGTCCGCACAGGGTATCTGTAGTTCATCGTTGACGTTCGTCTCGCCGGTTAATATGGAAAGTTCCTTGATGACAACTTCGACCGATTCGTCCTTTTTTAATATATTTCTCGTTTAATGCTATTTTCAGTAGGGCATAACCTCGCACAAAAATAGCACGGAGTTAGTGATATTTCGGCAGATAATATAACGCCGGTTTGATTTGTGCTGAGCCTGTGCGGCACGCGCTCACAGGAAAGAGCGTAAAAAAAGTAATAAGCGGAAATGTCGGCATTAATATCGGGATTTGATGCTTAATACGCCTACCACATTTGGAAGTTCATTCAACAAAATTTCACAATTTCCTTACGGTTGTGATAAACATTATTTGGTGATATGAAGAACCGAACCCGCCGTGGTGGCTCAGTGGCTATGGTGTTGGGCTGCTGAGCACGAGGCCGCGGGATCGGATCCCGGCCACGGCGGCCGCATTTCGATGGGGGCGAAATGCGAAAACACCCGTGTGCTTAGATTTAGGTGCACGTTAAAGAACCCCAGGTGGTCAAAATTTCCGGAGTCCTCCACTACGGCGTGCCTCATAATCAGAAAGTGGTTTTGGCACGTAAAACCCCTAATATTATTATATTATTATGAAGAACCGGAACTTTCTCGCCACATCAAAACGTTCTGGCCACATCACATTTCCTTCGTTCACTCTAAAGTACTTTACATACCGCCACCACTGGCTCCAATGAAACGAAACAGCTTGCGCTTATTTGCTCAATATGTGATCATAAAGTGGGGCCTGTGATACACTGTGCAAAAAAATCGAATCACGAACAAAGCAAGGAGAACATTAAAATGTTGACAAACGGCACGCTTTTAAACTACCGCCTCTGCTAGACAAGTCTTATAATGAGTAAAAAACACACAATTTCACCTGACGCACCGTACTAGGTTAGTGGTTACGGCGTTCTGCCACTGAGCACGTGGTCCGCGGTTAGATTCTAGTCCGCGTTGATTGTTTGATAAGTGAAGTTTAACACAAATACGTGTGCGTACCTAGCTGTGGGTAAGCATGAACATTCACGGCACCTTTTACTTGGTGAGAAGGCATTATTTCAAGGTCTCCGATATGCCCTGAGGTACTTTGTAGTGTAAAGCCAATCAGTCAGTGAATCTTTCATTCATTCATGTTATTTGCCTTTTCTCCTTGTTCCTTCCTGTGACATTCGTTCCGTTGTTTCCGTTGTTCGTTCCGTTGTTTTTCGCATTTCTTATTAACTGTACATGTGTTATTATAGCCTTCTCAATTTACCTTCACTTCACATTCAGTAGACTGATTCGTTCCTGAAGAGTAACATGTTAATACAGAATAACATAACCTGTAACTTGGATAGTTCGCTGATATTAAAACATGTTATTTTGTATCGCAATAGTATCATTCAGCTCGTCAGACATGGAGGCCACGTTGTAAAATATATCCATAAAAATCATTTACTTTTCGCCACGTTCATGTCCTATACGTCATTGTGGAGACCTTAAAGTTTGCTCTTTATATTCCTCTCAAGGTTCATCCATTTCGAGCTTTCTTCTTTTACCTTTTTTGTAGTAATCATTGGCGTCTAGCTGACATCATTACCAAATAAATACAAAGTAGAAATAGCACAGCGTGTCGTTTTAGTTGTGCGCATTGAGCGCAAAAATTTGACGCCAACGGCATGTATTTATATTCCAACGTGTTCCTTAGTGAACGCAGATGACTGAAAATGACGCTCTTCGGCACGTTTTGGAGACGTAGGCAAAGAATTTCCCGGACAAAAGACGCCTAGATAAAGAAAGGGAAACAATAAAGAACGGCCTATATTTCGTAATAAACAAACCACGCTGCGCACAATACACGTTGCCCATTCAACTTCCTTTTCTGCCTCGTCCCAAAAGCTTCCGATATTTCTTGCACATTTACATGCAGTACACGTCCACACGTACTCAAGAGCGGCCGTGCGTTCTACAAACTGTTTATGACGGCTGCGTGCATTGGATATATACTCACGTCCGCCTCAACATTTCCTTTCCAAGGCACGTTGGCCGAGTGTCAATAGAGATAAAGATGAGAAAAAAGCCGTCTCATTTCAAAGGAGCAGGTGTGTTTGTGGATTCTCTTCTTTGTCTTCTTGCTTATTTTTTGTTCTTTTTGTTTGTTTTTGAGACTCTCACACTTCATCTGGGCCCATTGTGGAAGCTTTCTCTACATGAATAGAAAGGCATGTTTACCGCCTCATTTCTTTGATTTCTACAAGGTTTTGTTCATTTATTTGATCGTGAGGGTATTTCGGCCAGCCAAAAGCGCATCGTTGCTCGATGATAGGTCCCTATATTGGAATGTTTGGCGCTGCAGAGGAGTGGGTGGGGAGGTATGTGTAACGCTAACTATCGTCAAGAATATGTCTTATGAAGTTCTGAGTTCCTTACATTCTTCTTGAGTAAGCGTCCAACAAAATTTTCTGGACAGTGGTTTCGTTGTTCTTGTTTGTTCTTAACCGCGTGCAAGGATTGTTGCATGCGACCAATTATATGTGCGCAAATGAAAATACGAAACCAGCGGTGAGGGCGTTGTGACATTCACGTATCGGCCCTCTTTCTGTAGCCGCTTTTCTCATGAATATACTCATTGGGTGTTTTTTCTGACATCCTTGTATTGCACGTACTCTTTTTGTACCGCTGTCTTGGCGGTCGCACACACACACAAATAAGACATTGAAGCCCTATTCATATGAAAATGAAACTGTGGGGTTTTACGTGCCAAAAGCGTGACCTGGTCATGAGGTACGCCGTAGGGGCCCTGGAATAATTCTGACCACCTGGCTTTCCTTAGCGTGAACTTAATTCTAACAAGAGCGCTTTTTTAAATTTTTTGTTTTCTTTTCCTATTTTTCCCACATACATATGCGCCCGCCATAGTCGGGATCGAACCCGCGACGTAGAGATTAGCAGCGGGACGCCAAAAACCCACGGGTAATGAGCGGTATTACAGTCTTTCTCTTTGCAGCCTTGATTCCTTAAACACATTCATGAAGTAAGCTAGGAAACTTCTTGAAAGCGGTAAATTTACATGTGGACTGCTTTGGCGCGAGAAAGAAAAAAGCTATTCGTGAAGACGGCCACCTCGCCATCTTAGTGAATCCCTTCTAGTCGAACGTAATTAGTGTTACGTTCCTTTATTCGAAGTAGAAGGCGCGGGAGGAGGATACGACGTTACTGAGTATGTTTCGACGATGTATGTCAGCAAACAGTCAAATTGTTTTGTGCAGAGATCTTCTTTATTCTTTTTTTTTCATTCTCCTTGATACTGAACACTTCCCGTTCTTTCTCTCTCTACTCTTATGCGAACGTCCGTCAGCCTTCTCGAGTACTTGGCATTCTAACGCATGTTGCGCACAGTACATGATGCCTCCGCCGGGATCAGTGCAGTTCATTGTTGTGCTTGTTTGCTCATAACTTAACCGGGCGACCCCACATAGAACAAATATTAACTCAGAAGCAGTAATCATGGAGGGGCAATAGCATGGTAACAACACGCAGTGATCGCCTTACTGAAAGTACATCGTGAGTGGGTTCCACGCAGTTATTCGCTTCAAATTTTGTGAAAGGGGTATAACTTCCCAAAACAGCGCAGTTCAGGTATGAGACGCGACTGAGTGGAGGGGTACGGATAGCTTTAGACCACCTCGGGTACTATAACTTGTGTAAGTGTAAGACAGCTGTGTCTTACATGTACTCACGTTAGGGCAGAAACCTGGAGGCTTACGAAAAGGGTTCTACTCAAATCGAGGACGACGCAACGAGCTATGGAAAGAAGAATGATAGGTGTAACGTTAAGGGATGAGAAAAGAGCACATTCGGTGAGGGAAATAACGCGAGTTAATGACATCTTAGTTGAAATTAAGAAAAAGAAATGGGGGGGGGGGCATGGACAGGACCTGTAATGTGGAGGGAAGATAACCGATGATCATTTAGGGTTACGGAGTGGATTACAAGGGAAGGAAAGCGCAGCAGGGGGCCGCATAAAGTTAGGTGAGCGCGAATGTGATTAAGAAGTTTGCAGGGACAACATGGCCACAATTAGCACATGACCGTGGTAGTTGGAGAAGTATGGGAGAGGCCTCTGCCCTGCAGTGGGCGTAACCAGGCTTATGACGGTGATGATGATGATGATGATTACTATACCGCGTAGCCTATGTGGGAGACACGAGTTTATATGTATTTCGACCCCATCGGAATACGACCGCCGCGGCCGGGGTCGGACCAGCAATCTGTTGCTCATCAGCGTGGCGTCATAGCCACAGGAGTTATCGCGGTGGGTGTGGTTGCTTGGTGAACCTTTTGATGCCGTTAAAAACGAAACAAAAAGAAATCTTCCGTGTAAAATTTTGTACAAATGAGTCCGGTGATCACGTAAACAAGACCACACGAAAAAGTTACAGAAGTGAGCTTCACTGCACAAAAGTTAGTGTATGTTCCTAACGTCACGTGCAAACGATCCTGGAGATATAAAGCAAGTGCATGCAAGAAACTTCTTCGGAAAAGTTGTAGTATATTGGAAGAGAAACAAAAAAATACACGCCAATGACGGTAGACATTACGGCGCACAAGTGAGTCTGTACTTCCAAATCGTCAACAGCTGTGTACGCCATGTGATATTATTTGTAACAAACACAAAACGAAGCACACCATCTGGACGAAGCGCGGCACAATGGAGGGCCTCTAATTGTCTTCGGGCAAGCAGAAAAAAAAGAAAAAGAAAAAAGTACCACAAAATTCGCTGTGGTATGTTTTGCCTCAATGAACTCATCTATGTATATATAGGTATTATTATTATTATTATTATTATTATTATTATTATTATTATTATTATTATTATTATTATTATTATTATTATTATTATTATTATTATTATTATTATTATTATTATTACAAACGTGGGTCTGTCCGTCTCCCCCCGTAGAAGCCCATGCATAGTGACAGCTGACGGGAATTACACGATAAATACAACTCCACTATGAACTGCGTAATTATGAAAAGTAGATGAAACTCGGTGTTATGTACTCTGTAGAGTCGTCTTAGGGCCAATTTCAGTATGCCTACATTAGATGGAGAGCTACAGAGCGTTCGCAAGAAAACTGGAGACGAAACTTGTTTCGTGTCGACGCCACGCGTAGACGGACGGACATCGAACACCGCCGGAGGTAGCTAAATACAGCTTCGCTGTGAAAAGTGCTCCGTGAGCTGGGCTCAGCATACGTCCTTAAAGTGCATACATTTTCTTCATTCTGCACACTGCTCGGTGCCAGGCGCCCTTGTATTTTATCAGCAACTTAAGAATACCTTGCCCCTGCAGCTTGATTATTTTGCTTATTTTGTTTATTAACGAACATGATAATGTTGTCTGCTATGTTTTCCGACTATAAGTTGCCTATTTATTGTGAGAGCAGTACATTTCTTTGCAAGAGCTCCCTAATTCAAGAGCGCATACAGCGGTGTTTTTTTTTCTTTCTTTCTTCGAAGAGCCACCTGGGGCCACCACAACAAAAGCTGCCAGACAATACTTTAATAAAGTGCCTTCTTCTTTCTGTGTATGCATGCATGCGTGAGTGTTTGCCTTGGTCGAACTGGGGCAAGCGAAATTTCCAATTGCTTCAGGAGCCATCGCGGCCGAAGAACGTGAACTCGTTGGCAAACTTGGAGCTTTTTACTGTATTTCTTTTACTGTCATTTTTTTATCCTATGTATTTCCAAAGTAAAATCCTTTTTCCTTTGGAAATACATAGCATATGATTTATTGTGTTGCGTGCGACGCATGCAGATGGGTTGATTTGATGAGTCTTGTACCAGAAGATGAGGGACAACTCCTGCGCTGCGATTGGGTAGCTACTAATGGTACGATAGATAATGGATATAGTTGCCTTATCTTCGTCCTTGCTGCTTTAGATGGTTTTGTGGATTTGTCTCTTGATCCTGTTGAACAAAATATAATTTTTTAAGATGAAACAGCTAGCAATCATTAGGCACAAATTCGCACACTTTATTCCATCAATATGTAAGGAAAACTTTATTGCTTGAAAATGTAGTGAGGAAACCAGCAATAAATAACGCCGCAAGAACGCCTTTAGACTTAAGTGAAAAGGACGCTTAGGGAAATCTATGTACTAACCATAATTCAAATGACGGCTGAACCACCATTGCCAGGTTCTCCCGTACGTATTCTTTCGACTTCGCTCTGATAATTTTCATAGGTAACTTTTTATGGGAAAAAATTAAATAAGATCGAATGTGAAGCCTTCTTGGTAAAGAAAATATTTCGCACTCGATATTTGCACCCGTTGTGATTCGCACTTTTCCTTACTCTGAAGCTACTTATCAAAAGGCGTATAGGTGGCCTATAGAATATGCGCGCATCTAATTACCATGTACATGTGTACTGCATTATTTCTTTTAAATGTATAATGAAGGACGAAAGGTGAACTGTGCTGCCTGCCTGGCATCCCCATTTTGCGAATAAAAGTCAGAAATTTTCTCTCTCTTTCTCTCTAACTTACTTACATTCTCCCTCTCCGCTTCCTTATGTTTCGCGAAGTGTCTCCAAGAGAATCACACTCATAGTCTCCGTATTTTATTAACTGTTTTGTATGGCTGTCTTAACGAAAAATAACTATTCGTCGACTTAAGATAGGAATTTACGTTTCTCATGGGATCTCGTTCTTTCTCTCCCCTTTTAGTTAGCGTGATCTGTTCCGAGGCAAACACGGTTCCAGCTCGGTACGCTTGCATGCGCATATCCCGAGACAGCGCGCACCAGGGACGGCGACAGCTGCGGGATTAATAAAATCTTGGACGCCTTCAACATGTCCCCGCACTCTTTCCTCTCTTGCAAGTAACACCAGAAAAAAAAGAGGGGCATCGGTAAGGGCAGGGCTTTCGTTTTGGTTTATTTCTGTAGCGTGCGGGGCTGCGTTGTCGTCCGGCCGAATGGCCAGTTCCAACTCGTTTACGCAGCACCGCCATCGGTCAGCGGTGGCTGGACTGGCTGCCCTGTCGATATGTAGCCGAATCGCCGGAAGGTTAATACGTCGGAATATAAACGCACAGCGCGCAATGCTGTATCACGACAAAATGCAACGACAACGTTTTTAGCTACACTGCAATGGAGTAAAAAAAAGAAAGAAAGAAAGACAGAAAGAAAGCAAGGAATTGTGAACGGAGCCATGTACGGCGACGTGGACCTAAAGGGGAGAGCGCAGCGTTTGGCCCTAGACGAATGGGTTCCACGGTGTGCAATATGGCCGCCAAGATTTTGTGCCACCAAGAAGGGCACCGGGATGTGTGCCCGAGTGCACTTTGCGACTCTAGCTCATGATATCGCGCCGTGGTCATGGTCCCGAGTCTCGCAATACGTCGACCACGCCTGACTCGGGGCCGGTAGGCTTTACCAACAGCAACGACTACAATAACAACAAAAGTATCACAGCCTAAATCGTGACTGCCTGTGTTTCTAGATCGCATTGGCTATCATCTTTCGCATTGGCTTTTTTTATCGTTCGGGAGTCTTGTTTTTGTTTTAATTGTGCAGATCGGATGCGAGTCAGCGCTTTTCTGAAAGAGGGCCGCTGTTTGCCTTTTCTATCTTCGCTGAGCAAATGGAGACATTGAGATTCCTTCGAGTCCAGATATTGCAGATTCAGTCTTGCCTTCTCTATACTCCTTGTTTGTGCTGACTTCTGAAGTCATTTGTTACGGATGAGATCCTGGAAAACTTCTTGCCCGTCTGCCATTTCTCGGCAGGGCATAGTCCGCCTCTGCGCTTCGTAGTGGCACACTATTTTTAGGATGAACCGGAGAGCAGATCTTCAGTACCCTACTGCCTTTTATTGGCCGATCAACCGGTAGCAGTTTCATCTTCGAACATGAGGCTATAGTTTTTTTTTTATCGTGCGCGCTGTGTGTGTGTGTTGCTGGATAGGGCATTTACTGAATCGCACTCAAGGGTTGATTCTTCTGACGTTGCTGCCCTGTTTCTCACCTACTCTCATCAACTTTTAATTAATCCACCTTCCTCGTTTTCAAATAAGGACTCGGAAAGCATGTCTGACAGGATTCGTGGCGATAAGAACAAGTATGACTGTTTTCACATCCTTAAAAAAAAACAAAGCAGCCCATGCTGCCTGCTGATAACTCTAGAAGCATCTTTTCTCTTTTATTTATTTCTTCTGGGGGAAAATAACACAATACACAAGAAAACATAAAAACATGTAGCGAAAGCTGAATTTTATGGCGACGTTTTTATACACGCCTGTACATAACAAACTAATGAATACGAAATCATTTCATTGAAATTATGCAATATTTAACGTTTCTTTACGAAACGTAGGTATCTTTGTTTCTAACAGATCTTATTTGGAGTTGTTTCATCAGCCCTAATAAAGGTAAATATCTCGAAAACATACAATTCAAAAGCACCTTTCTAAGCTCTCTGTTGCGAGCATCGCAAGTTGGTTTGTGCCAACGTGCAAACCTGCCTAATTTGAGTTATTGCGGTGTTTCAGAAATTACAGGGCCCGTTTGAAGTACGTGCGTAGCATTTAAATCTGGGATAATAAAAGGCTAATCTTTATGAATTTAAATTTTTTCGAAGAACTGCAAGAATTTACGTGCAGAAACCACGAATTAATAAACAGGCGAGGCTCTGTTAAGGAGAGTAAGGGAAAGGGACTGTTGCATAATGTTAACCGCCTGCGGTTCTTTACGGTCAACCCAATGCACGATACAAGAGCGTATTTTTTTTTTCGTCGGAATGCGGCCACCGCAGTCAGGGTCAAACCCGGAACCTCGTGTTTTGCAATGCAGCACTATAGCCACTAAGTTGTTGCGGTCGGTAATGAAGTTGGCTTTGGAAAATTTATTCTTTGCACGTTTACAGGCACCTAAATAAATCATGCCCTTCCAAGTGAATTAGCAGTGACTGAAACGGTTTGTGGGTCTTTCTCTTGCATACCTATTAAAATCACTTGAACTCTTCTTTTCGAACGTATGCTTAAAAATGTTATTCCCAGAGCTCCTGTTTTTCCATCTTTATAACAGCTTAACAAACAAACAAAATTTTTTTTTTCGTTCTTCCTACTAAATTTCATTTGAACACATTAACTTATCCCGCCCTATAGTCTACCCACCACCTCATTCTCCTCCCCTGCTCCCTTGAGGATGAACGCTGCCAAGAAAATCACTTGCTGGCATGTCGAAGAAATGCTTCCTCGTCGAAATGTTGCCTGCACTGACGCTCTTTGTTCGACAACTGATCTTTAGTCCAAGCCTCTATCTTCCCGTAATATTCTGCGATGGTGAAATGTGGTTCCTCTTATGGCATTCGATACGTGTGTGCAACATACACGTTGTCAGTTCGCATAAACTAAGTACGCTATTGTTGCTTCTTATACTTACGTTATACCTCCACAATACCGTAATGGCACCGAACTGAATATTCACTGTTCGATGGCGCCACAGACTTGGATGTGGAACGTAAACTCAAGGCCACTTCTGTCTTTTCTCTTCGAGCTGCAATTCTCATCATAAACTGCTTTCTCTGGCCGAAAATTACGTGTGGATGTTGTCGGTCTGAATGGGAGACCGTCTAGGACAGGATAATTTGCGCACAAATATCTCTATTCAAGGGGTTACAAAAATAGCGACACGAAGAAGTGCACTCCACAGCTCTTATATTATGCCGTGTCCTATGTCTTAACGCGGAAAACACATGCAAAACAAAATTTCACGTGAAGCGAACTTTGGCCCACTTTTATTTCCTTGCTCTTGCGAGGGGTGGGACATCGGAAACGAGAGCTAGAGAGGACAAGCGGGACAAACATCTATAGGTTCTTCCAGGCAAATATTGCGCCCTGACATGTCCACTTCAAACACAAAGAATGACTAGTACATGTCCATTCCATCGTCGGTGTTCAGGTCTGGCAAAGAAAACCGAGAAACCACGCCGCACTCAAGGTTGGCCATGGAGTTACCGCTGTATACTTTGGCACATGTGAAAGAAGAACAGATTTTAAAATATTTAACGCCTAGCGCATTCCTTCTGCTTTTCTTTTGAGCACACGCTATTTTTGACAGTCTGAAGTATCAGGCCTATTGTAGCATGCCGGCCAATTGTTCTCTCATCACCGCTGTCCCGTTTATCTCGAAGCTGGGTGCTTAAAAAATATATATATGGCTAACTACACCTTAAAAACAATTGCACCCTTTGGGATGTATATTTACCACACAACAGTAACCGTCATCTGTCTTGCTTGCGTTTCCTTTCTTGAAAACTCCGCGCTCGTTACTTTGCTGTCGGGAATGATCTGTCATGCTGATAACGCGCATGCCGTTCGTGACTTGGTAGTACCGGGCTCGCTGCATTAAAGAAAGGCAATGCGGGAAAGACACATGACAATTATCGTTGTGCGACAGATATAGGCTCCAAAGGGTGCAACTGTTTTTTGAGCTCAGGCATAACCACTTTACGGGATTCCAACGGCGGTGACTTAGTGAGTCTCAACAGAATGAGCTGTTAAGTTTATTTTGTTCAAGCACATGACCAAATGCTCTGGCTAAAGAAGAACGGAGTGAAAAAGGGTGAGGGAACACGCCATACTCGTGCTGTAAAGTACACATTTCACTGATTGCACGTCTACCGCACCAAGGAGGGCAGCCATTACTAGGCGAAACGGGGCCACAGTAGTGAAACCAATAAAAATGTGAAACCAATACTCAATTTCAGGAAATCGATTCTCCACAGAAGTTTGCACGTTGTGACACACCTCCAGTCGTCCCAATCATCCCCACTTTCCCCTAAATTGTTTCTAAAAATTTCCTAACAATGTGTGAAAGCAGCACGGAATCAAGTTTTATGAAGAAAATTCTCTTCTGAAATACAGATCTGTGCTCATGTTGTAATAAATTACATCTTTAAATAACACTCTGCCTGCCAACGGTTTCTTCTTGTCAACCCGCTTTCGCCTATTCATTTGGAGAAAGAAACATTTAGAGCTTAAATTGCCGAGTATTTAGGCAGATGACGTAGTTTATGTCTCTAGCAAAGTCGTGTTTGTTTTTTTATTTTGGCTAAAATTTACCAAAACTATTATCTCTTCTAACCGTGGAAGCATTCATTTACGTTGATTTAATGTGCTCCTCAGTAATCCTTAAAAAGAAAGAAAAATTGTGAGCAAGCTACGCAAATCAATTTATGCGCTCTCTTTGGGAAAGTTTCCCTTACTTCTTCTTTACGCATCATTTCAGCAAGATCGTTGTACACGCAGGCGCCATTAATATCGCAAGAAAACAAAACCACGGCACGAAAAAGTCCTGACCAGCAAACTTTTAGTTTCCCTAGATCGTTAGCAGACGACCAACCAGTACAGACTATATCCGACAGAGACGCCGTTAAACTGCAATCATTCACTGAACTCTGAAAGAAAGAAGGCGGGGAGGAGGAAAAAAAAGCAAAAGAAAAACGAAAACGCAGACGCACTATGCGAAACGACAACGAAGTACGGCAGACACGAGAGGAGGCAGCTCTTGGTCCCCGACATCGAGGCGTCGCTGAGTGTCTGACCAGAGATAAGAACAGCAGAACTGACAATGCCCTGTTACCCTTTTCTTCCCGGCGTCTCTTCCTCGCACCAGTCTTCGTTGTCCCGATTGGGCGCATGGAGAACGATCTCGGCGAGTCGTTCTGCCGTGGTTCGGCTGAGCGTGTCATTGTCTCCGAGTCAGCGGTCACACGCTGCTTTGCGCGCGTTTTGTGGTTCCCCTATGGTCCGGCACCCTCCTTGCTCAGCTCGGCTCTTTAACGTCTTCTCTCTCTCTCTCTCTCTCTCTATCTCTCTCTCTCTCTGTCTGTGCAGCGTCAACAGTCACGAGATAGTCATAAAAGGCGTCCGCTATCCAGAGCCGAGCGAGCTGCGCTTTGTGGCAAAAGTCGGCGAGAGCGTACTGCAGGGGACCATCATTTACTAGATGCTCTATTAGACAGCCGCACGATGGCTCGCTCCCAATCGATCTTTGCGCCACTAATGGTTTTTACGCGGGGCCGCCGCCAGTGTTGTCTCCTTCAGGAGTAAACGAGCCAGAGCCAACGGCGGCCACGTCGTTTACGAACGAAAGCGACGAAGACACACGCCTGCACAAAGTAGCCGCAGTATATGGGTCGTATTGGCCAGATGGCTGATTTCTTCTGCCCCCGGGATGGTCGATGCAAAGGCGCCATTTCGCGGTTTTGATCGCCTCTGATACGACAGGGGAAAAGGGGACGTGGTGCCTGGTTGAGGTGCATTTTGTGTGCGTACGCGCGTGCGTGCGTGTGCCACACAGCGTGTTTCGTAAGTGTTGAAGCTGGTCGATTTTCTTCCACTCCTTTCGCGTAGCGGGGCGGCTTCCTGGGTATAATTTCATTTAACAGTAAGTTGGGCCCCTATCCGCAACAAACCCTTACTCCTGGATGTCTTGCAAAAGCAAATTTCAGGGAATGGTTCTGTTTTACGTTTTATGGAGTAGGCAGCCAGAGATTGTAAAAGAACAGATAACGACGGAAAGCCTCATCAATGCCGCCCAAGGTGTGATCGTGTATGCACTGTCGTAGGTATGACGATTCAGAAGTCGTGTTTACAGTGATCTCGTAGTGTTTACGGCAGCGTGGAAGTGATATGAACAATGTTAAAATGCACGGACGCCGTCAAATTTAGTGGGTTGTTATACCAGGGCAAACCATTTAACCAGTTGCAATGGCAGAAAAATGTTTAAGTCAGTTAATTTCGCTTTAAAGAATGGCCAAAATATGACTATAATGTAGCGCTATTCTTCAAGGAATTATGCAATTGTCGTTCCTCTATCTATTGGACTAGAAACAAAAAAAATTCTATAGCTTGTAAAAATACAGGGCATTCAATATACTAGAACTTAGAAGATGCTTGATGCTTTGAAGCGTAGGGGGAACAACAGTCGCAGCACCGATATGATTCGCATTCTGATGATGGCTGTGTCAATTCTGATCGCTTTTTGTAATGATGTATGGCAACAACTAAATAAAGTGCCCTATGCAAGGCTAATAGATCGCACTGAAGGTTGCCTTCGTTTCATCAACGTCTTCCTTACCTGAACTTGTTAAGGACTTGCATCATTGCAAGCAAAATTTCTTTTCTATTTTTTTTTTGCAACTGAACTGGGACCATACCGCAGCCACCAATGCGGTTTATTTGTCGAACTGCTCTTGGGGAAGTGCAAGCAGGCCTGGCAGATAATAGGGAAATGAACATAATTATCTATTGTACTTAAAAAAGTGCAGCAAGTTCGGTTAATAAAGATGGTCAGGTGGAGGCTCACGAGAGAGTGCAAAGATATCTTGAGAAGTCATGCTGCTGGAGTGAGCTGATTTGTTAAAGATTGGATTATTGTGTTCACCGACACCACTAAATAAAGAGCTCCTAGGAAATGCAGGCAGCGCTGTCCCTGTCAACAGGCGGAGATAGAGAAGTCAGTGTATAACAACACCTGAAGGAGCCAGCTGTCAAAGTAGTTGAATTTCTCACCAGTGTCATTGCTGCGGACAAGCTCATGTGAGAATGTAATGCGATATTTTTAATTCAATACAGCTCGAAATGAAGACCAGGATGGACATGGAAAATAACGCATGCCACGAGCGCTAACTCGTAACTCGCTTATCTGCTGCTCACTACCGCAATAGTGTGGCGCTTTACTCAATTACTGGTAGGTGCGTAGAAACTATTCGAAAGGTTTGTTTAAATAATCGAGATCATAATGTAACCACACGCTTCCGCAAGCACAAAATTCTTACTTAATACTCGGATGACCCGCATTTTCCAATTACAATTTAGGCGCGCCCAAGAGGCACACAAAAACGCAGCCTCATGAGAACCCCCTGTTCCGCGTCCTGATGTCTTCGCGTGCATGGGAAGAGTGAAAATGATTAGGCAGTTTCGCCAGAATGGGGAAACAATGAAAGCCATTCTTCAGTACCATTGCACTGGAGCTCCTAGGAGGTTGTTCACAAATACGCGGGATCAACCTGTTGGTGCCACACCGCAACACGAGGCAACTCTTCTTGTACAGAAGAAACAGCGCCTTGTCAGTTACCAGGCGTCTCACAACGCCGGCATAAGAAGCCTACTACAAGCGCTGCTTACGCTGACGGGATGTGGAACGCAGACAGTGGCGCCGTATATTTCGTCGCACCTCTATAGTGCTCGAAATATGGCCAGAGAAAGACCCGTGTGCTGTTGGCAAAAATCAACTGTCCGTTCAGATCAGACAACTTCATGCACCGCCGCATGTCATGCACATAGCTGCCGAGCAAGAACCCTATGTTTGTGCGGGGAACGCTCGTGCCAGAAGGCTGAAGGCGCAAGGCTGCCTTGGCTGACTCCACTGAAAGGCTGGTTTAGCAGAGCGTGATGGAGCGTACACCTGGCGCGTGTTTGATTTGGCAGCTAAACGCACTGCTCCGTTGTCCCGTTTCCCAAGGCAACCTAACACTCAACGCACACGGCGTGCATACGCCGTCGACACCGGGACAGCACGAAGGCGGGGGCAGAGCGTCATGTGTCATTATATTTGCTATCATTGCTGCAGTGCCCGGGTCGAATAGGACTTGATGCGTTTATTTGATGCCATTTTGGTCATTTTTGTGGCACATATACGTTACGGAAGATCCCCCAATGAATGAAAACTATGTCATTGTACTAAGTACGCAGGCAGAATAGAATTTGGAAGTATACGACTAAGTGGTTCCTTCTAACTTGTCCTCCTGGCCTTAGTTGCTCTTGCTTTGCTGCGGCTGGCGTAGCGTTATCTTCGCGAACTTCTGAAAAGGAAGCGAGACTTTCTGTCTAACATCTCTCACACCCTGTGCAGCGTAACAAACAGGATGTTTACCTCCATGTTAACCTCCTCACGTTTCGGATAACATTTAGATCTCTCTCCGTGAAAAGAGAGACTTTTTGTTTGGCATATGGTAAGTGCACTTTGTTTACGTCACTACAAAAAGAGAGCGAGCGAGATAGCCACTTATCGCTAGACGGACAGTGACACCCAGTTTTGCTGCAGTTGAAAGCAAAATTTACTCAGACTTATTGCTTTTGTACATCAAGTCCGAGATAACGTGACGATTTTGTGCCAAGCCATATCACGCTTGGTTAGTTATCAGAGGGACACTCGGCCCACGTTGTCACTAGGATGAGCCAGCCGTGATTGATGGATGACACTCGTATGTGTCATACAATTTGTATGTTCCCAGTTCACGCCGAGCATAGGATGCCCGCTGGTCTCACGCCGGAATTTTTCTGACAGGTTCGCCAGCATGCTAATACCCTTCACCTGTTTTGTTCCGACATTGTGCAAAAAAAAATTGAGAGATAGAGAGAGAGATAGAGCTGACAACGTTGCGTGCCACATGGATTGCGACATGCAAATATGTGAAACGCACGTGGTACATCAGCTATTCAGAGCTCATGTGCACACTTTAAGAAACGCTAGCGTGATCTTTAGTCGGTGGCCGCAAGTAAGAAGTGAAAGTCAGCGCAGTATTCCGACTCCCGTGTGTAGGCCCCGACGCCAGAACCGACTTTTAATTACAACATTTGATCTTTATGGACATGCATTCTCTGAAATTACCGGTCATTCGTTTGAAAGCAATATAACGAAACCTTTTGGATAATAGTGAGCGTTGTCACCTGGATTATTTCAGGCGACCTGAACTTGAGGCGTACGCGATTATTCAGTCCGGGGCCCAGCACAGTCTTTGTGCCGTCCTTGTACAGTGATGGCTCTTATGCGCTCGCTATCCTAGTCCCGTTGTTGTCCGCTTGTGCTGCCGGTGTCCGTCGCTTGAATCCGCGATGTTTTTGGGCAAATTTTATAACCGAAATACAGTCTCTCTGCCAACGGGGATTCGAACTCCAGAGTTACAGATTGCCAGTAGGAGATTGCAGATCGGAAATTTGTAGCGGATATCGCTGCAAATATAACGCCTGGGACCATTCTATGCAACTTAATCAATAAAAGACGCCAAGGTGAAAAAGATGTTAGGCGAAGCCACTGGCATGAAGAGGAAGACAGAATAGAAAAGAAAAGAAATATTCATGTCCCCCCGTTGACGATGATAACTGTTATTGCCAGACCTTGTGAAACGGAGCAGCGACAAATATTCTCCTAGCCTGCTGCAGCTAATCAGGTTTTACTACCTCTATACTGCAGTCTAACATTTTGCTTATCTCCACTTTGTATTTTTTGTCATTCAAACATATTTATCTTTCTTGTATAAAGTTAACTATGCCTGTAACGACCTCCCCTTCATCGATGTCTTCCCTGCTCTACACGAATATCGTGCTTATCGCCACCGCTGACTGTTCCACTACCGGTGAGAGCTACACCTACATAAAAAAAGGACGCATTGGATTACACATAGGAAATAGAATAAAAAATCACTCAATAAATTTCTTCTTGTCGAGATGAGATTCGTTGCGGAGACCGGCGAATTTTCGTTCCATCGCTGTCAAACAGTCCACGATTCTATATAATATTGCGCCAGCTATCGTGTCGCTGCTCCGGACGTTTTGAAAAACTGCAAGTTAATTTTTCTCGCAGTGATGGCTTAGCACTTCATAGAACTGCGATGGAAAGTGCGATCGCAAGGGATAACGCTGGCGAAAACCGGCAAAGTAAGCGGGTAATACGTCATACATAGTTATTTCTGAAAGGAAACATTAGATGGCAAACCCACCGTTCTGAAGAGGTGCTTGTTGGAGCTGATAGTTCGCGAGTGATGTCTAAACACTAAGCGTGAATATTCAAATAACGTGTAAAAGAATCTTTGCCACGTACTATTGGCGTCCATCGAAATGTACTTCTGCGTGAAAATATTGCCGCGTCACTATTTATGCCAACTTCAGCCTGACGACGACAAAGACGACGAGAACGATGAAGAAAAGAAACAGACGTTCTGTTGTGCTGGCCTGCATTCTGCACGTCTTTCTCCAGTACAATGCGGTACTGCTACTTGCCGCAATAAAGCCCCTGTGCTTTGGGACCAGCGACAATATCAAAGGGAGACTAAAGGACAGTATTAAGTTGAGCTAGATTGGCAGAGTATTCGTCTACAAATCTATCATTGTTGTCTGTATGCCAATAAATCAATTTCTTGCCTGGGAAATTGCCGTCGAAGGTCCGGCTGCTGCTTCTCAATTCGAACCGCCCGCGAAAAAGGAGAGGACGAGGTGTCACCTCCACGTGACTGCCGTCTATGCCGTTGTTATGTATTTTATACGCTCTCTATTTAGCTCTATATATGAAGCGCACTGCTTGGCGAACGTAGGTGTTCAGCGTCCGTGTGTCGCTCTGTGGGTCTGCTTGGGTTCAGGTTACCCGTTCCGGTCACTTCAGTCCCTGCAGCTGGGTCCGGCAGGCTAGTCAGTAGCCAGACGTGGCCGCCTCGGCCGTTATAAACAGAAAAAAAGCGATGCCGTTTGCACTGCAGTGGTGGTTCCCCGCCGCTCTCGGATAATAGAGAGTTTTAGCTCAGCGGGTTTACGTTTCGCTCCGCTCGCGGTCTCCACCGTTGCGCCAGCGGAGCGGCTCGCGAAAAAAGAATTTTAGCCCGGCGGATCACTCACCCGCTCGAGCGGAGAGAGCGGGGCGCTCTGCTTCCCCACCTAGTGGTCCTAATAGGAGTTACTGAGAAATGAATTTGAATTACGCTTGCTTTTATAATGCAAGAAATGTTGAATAAAGATATATTACAGGTTCTCAGTACATTATTTGTTAATAATATACTGAGTACTAATGTACGGGTCAGCGCCGCAGTCGCCGTCGTCGATGCAGAACTGCCGGCGTTCATGTTCGCGGCTGCCATCTTGCATTTCCCATACACGCCCGCGCGCGCTTACGCACGCTCGCGCGCTGCGTATACCCTCCACTGGGGAGTGCTTTCCAGCGGGCGTAAACGCTGCTCCGTAAAACCGCTGGCCGCCTCAGCGTTGTGCGCATGCGCAGTCGTGTCTCCGCTCGCCCGCTCCGCTCTGCTGGCCGTAAACCCGCTGGGCTAAAACTCTCTAATCAGAGGTGCTGACGCCACACATAGGAGATAGCATTGTCGACAACAGGTGGCGCCACTGCGATTATCAATTTTCGCCATTTTCTCGCTTACAAAATCTCTGCTTTCATTACGAATGAAGAATTCGTTATTACAGAAGCATAATCTTTCAATCTGGCTCGAGCTAACATTTGACGTTAGTCTCCCTTTAAGAAGGAGCTTTAGATCGGGCCCAACACCGACGCGACCTATTCAAATACATGTAAAAGGCAGAAACGTTTCTTTGAGATAACTCCTGCACCGATTTTAATGAAATCTATTGCATTTGAGAGAGAAATGTAAATTCTAGTGATTGTTGGAAGCGGAATTTGGACTTAGGGCCCGAATCTTGCTACAAAAATTTTCAAAAGTACAAAAACTTGAATAATATAAAAGCACGAAGTTTACAAATTAATAGCTTTGCATCAAGAACCGATATCGCGGTTCTGTAAACGGAACCCATTATATCATTGAACGCGGACAAATTGAATATGTCATTTTATGTCTTACGTGAATTCATTAGATCGTGTACAAGGGTTCTGAAACAGCTGTATTTCCATGTTACTCAATATATTGAGATTCAAGTGTAACCTAACAATTTTGTCTGCTTAAAATATACTATTAGATACAATTCACAGAATAGTGGCATCATATTTTATTGCTGAGTCACAGTGTTGTAAACTTGATAGCTTCGTTTTCTGAAAATTTGCTTATTTTGCCAATTTGTGATAAAAAATTGGCGACCTAAATCAAACAATCGAAACCAACAGTCACTAGATTTTAAGTTTTTCTTTTAACTGCAACAAACCACGCGAAATTTGGTGCAGTGGTTGCCGAGAGAAATGAATTCACCTTCTACATCTATTTAGATAGGAGCACCCGAAATAAAGCTTCCTCTTAAGCACTGAAAGCTGCGCATGCGTTCATATTAGCGATAGAAATACAAATTTAATAGGTTTTTTTTTTTCACATTATTGCAGCGCCCGTCGCCTTAATCTTAATAACGTCACAACAACAAGGGAATATTGTGTATCGGTTATGTATTACGAAAGCTTGTAAATTTATGCACAATTTAGTGCCGCAAGCTCGAAGTTTGCATGATTTATTATTTCGCGAAGTGACAAAAAATGAAGAAATGAGAAAATCCTGCAAAGAGTAATCTTATGCGCAATAATTTGCGTAAGACACCTTCGCCTATTAATTCACTGCGCACTGTTTGTGGCTCTTCCCGTTGATTTACAGTTTCGCAGAATCAAGAAACCATCAATGGAAAGGCATTGTGAAGTACTTCATGCGAAAATTTGCTGTTGACTCTCACGCACGCCACAAACATCAAGTAAATGTGTGGTTCTTACGCTGCTCAGCAGTAGCAACGCTTCATCGTACTTCAAGCTGGCGAATCGACCAACAGCAGTATCACTTATCCTTTCTCCACTCCCTATTGCCCTTTCTCGCTGCAGCCACTCAATGTTAGGAGCCGCTCTACAATATTATTTTTCTAGCTGAGTCACCCCTCAATAAACGCATCAAACGCACACCGCCTTCTGCAACTCCGCAACTTCAAGTAATGGCAGAAAAGGGACAAATTACAAACACCGACCGAGGCCCCTTGGCCGCGGTTCGCATAGTCGACAGAATCGCGCTGCCCGCGCGAAAACGAATTGGTCCCAAAGGCTCACCAGCGTTGAGTGCGCCTTCGCCTCTCTGGAGCTGGTGAGAATTTATCGCCTCTGCGCTGTCCGAGAATGTTTTCATTTTCCGTCTTCCACCGCCTTTCCTCTAGCGTGCGCTGTTTACGGCCCACTGCACGAGAGGAATTTGCCAACCAAAGAGAGAAATGGAGGAATAGTTTGGCGCTTCTGTCATATATATAAATATATATATATATATATATATATATATATATATATATATATATATATATATATATATATATACCTTTCCGTTTCCTATAGCCCATCCTCATTTAGAGCCTCTGCTCAACGTGGAGTAAAGCCAGGCGTTAAAGCAATTGGGATGTTTTTCTTCCGCCTGTTGCCGACAGGAAACATGCCCCTCGGTCCGGGAACCACGAAATATTACCGCGAGATGGAGAGAACGTCGAAGAAACGCGTAGCCTTCTGTGCATAGCTTGGACGCGCGAGTGCTGAAGGCGCCTAGCTTGAAGGCCGGCATACTTTTCCTGTTTTCTGCGTTATGACTACAAGATAACGCTATCTTACGCTTCGTGAATAAAAAAAAAGATATAAATTTTTGGAAGGGCATGTTTTCATTTATTTATTCTGATGTTCAGACCGGAAGAAACTTCCAGGAACAAGTGCAATAATCTAAGCTGCTAAACGAACGGCTTGCTGCTACCCTTACAAAAATTTTTATAGAAAGTCCATAGACAGTCTATAGACATTTGTCTATGAAGTCTATAGACTGTCTATAGACATTTCTTTAGACTAGTCTATAGACAGTCTATAGACTTATGGCCATACACTTTTTATAGACTAGTCTATAAAAAGTCTGAGTCTATAGACTGTCTATAGACATTTCTTTAGACTAGTCTATAGACAGTCTATAGACTTATGGCCATACACTTTTTATAGACTAGTCTATAAAAAGTCTGAGTCTATAGACTGTCTATACACAGTCTATAGACAGTCTATAGACTTATGGCCATACTTTTTATAGACTAGTCTATAAAAAGTCTGAGTCTATAGATTGTCTATAGACTGTCTATAGACTTATGGCCATACACTTTTTATAGACTAGTCTATAAGAAGTCTGAGTCTATAGACTGTCTATACACAGTCTATAGACAGTCTTTAGACTTATGGCCATACTTTTTATAGACTAGTCTATAAAAAGTCTGAGTCTATAGACTGTCTATACACTGCCTATAGACAGTCTAGAGACTGTTGGCCATACACTTTTTATAGACTAGTCTATAAGAAGTCTGAGTCTATAGACTGTCTATAGACTGTCTATGGACAAGTGTATAGGCTTACAGTTCTACTTTTGTAGACTGAAGTCTGTAGAATGTCTACAGATGAGATTTGTCCGTA
This sequence comes from Dermacentor variabilis, assembly GCF_050947875.1. Lineage (NCBI taxonomy): Eukaryota > Metazoa > Arthropoda > Arachnida > Ixodida > Ixodidae > Dermacentor > Dermacentor variabilis. The sequence continues at coordinate 92,397,013 of NC_134573.1, forward strand.
GACATTTTATACACTTCAGTCTACAAAAGTAGAACTATATATACAGTTCTACTTTTGTAGACTGAAGTCTATGGAATGTCTATATACAAATGTATATAGATAGTCTATAGACATTCTATAGACTTCAGTCTACAAAAACAGAACTTTATAGTCCGATACACTTTTTTTCTATGACATTCTGCAGACATTTGTTAACAAATATGAATTTTTTTTTAATCTATAGGCACTCTATATACACAGACATCTTATAGACAAGTCTACAAAGAGTGTATAAGGCCATAAATCCATAGCGGCTATCTACAAGTTAGTTTACATTTTTGTTTACATGCGGTAGCAAAATGTGTTGAATGTATTTATGCACGTGCACCTGTTCCTTTTCATCTGCACTTATGCATTACCGTTAGTAGATTAATAATGCTTCTGAACCAGCTGTACTTTCATATATGTTGCATAAACAGAAAGAATTTATATAGTGCTGAATCATGCAGTGCGAAAAATAAAACAAATGCACCAGCAATGCATTCACCGTTTTTATTGCTCGATATAATAGATGAATTCCTTAAATTCATGTCGTATGCTATTATGGAAACAGATTAAATATTTACACTACTCCTTGGCAAGCATGGTCGCCAGGCTGGCCTTGACCTTTGTGTCATTAGTCCCAAAGGTGCTGCAGCTGTATGCTGCAAATAAGTAGATGCAGCAATATGAGGCAAAAATAACAAGTGTATATTCTTTGTGTGTTCATTAAGCAGCTTAACATATTTGCTCAAACCATCTAAGTCAATACTTAATGCGGTTTAACTATGGCTAATGGCTGCTTGTCAATACAAATCAGCACCTTTATACAATGTTTTATTGCATGGTATGGTGAACAATTAAACAGTCACAACTGCTGCTCGTGCCAGCAACAGTATGTTCCCTTTTATGACAAGTTCATATATGATGCATTATTGTACATATCCCAAATGGTCTCTATATTTATTGCTGAAACGTTACCCAGTTGGGCTGTCTGTACATTTTTTTTTGGCTGGTAGTTAAGTATGCCCGTGCTGAGGGATATTTTCAGAAGACGTGACTGGAATATTCATAGTATCGTGCCTAAGATTGTAATTTATTTTGCTTAATACACATTTGAATGTCTTTCTCATACTTTTAAATGAATGGGTGATTGGCCATAACTTCAACGGAAGGCAGATGGGCTGATTGTATCGATATGGTCACTTAATTTGTTACAGGTAATGAGGCCTCTTGGGCGTGCTAACAGGTTTCAAAGTTAGGTATACCACATGAGCACCCGAAATACCACACGAGCACTTTGTGTCATGGCACGACAGATATGCACCTCCTAGGAAACAGAACTGATAGTATAGTTCGAATGAATTCTATTACAGTAAATTATTTAAGGTGCTTTGAAAGATGAAAATTTTTTCTAGGCTATCGAGGTTCAGGACGTTTAGTTAACGCAAAAAAAAAACACATATTGAGTAAGAAATGCCTCGTCAGTAAGCTTGACTTTCTTTTATTTTTCAATAGATGGAACCAATTTCCTTCAAATTTTATCAGGTGAAACGTTTTAAAAATATATTTAACTCAGAGATTCTCTGGAAACTTTGTATGACATATAACAAGACAGCATACCTATGTGGCCATTTTAAAATTTCCCGATCTTTTCCCAAGCCTTCCCTGGCTGTTTTCATGAAAATTTTCTGGCAATCTATGACGCCTGCAGCTTAAGTGTAATAAAAAAAATATTGTGGTTTAATGCTTGCCAAGTACTGCCAGTCCATAATATTTAGATAAAACGAATAACACGTCAGTCACTCGACATGCAGTATTAGATTCAACTGACTTGAATCCCTTGATTAATAAAGCTGACAAGGGCTTCGGCAAGTTCGTAATTGATGGCCACACGAGTACAGCACGGAAGACACAGAGGCACACGTAAAGCAAATGCAACAATGTGAGGAAAAACTATACAATGAGTTATACAATTAGTTATTTTTACGGTTCAATAGTAGTTTTCAATATAATTTGCTCTCATCACTTATGCCTCTAGTTAACTTTGTTTACCTCTGACTAAAGACTACATGGCAATATTAATCAGTACCATTATGATGTTTCGTTATACTACAGTATGATAAGCAGTTAGACAACCGTAATGGTCGCCGGTGCCAGCAACGGTACATTTCGTTTTAAGACAGGTTCATGTGACACACAGTGTACTTATAAAAATAAAAGAAATGCGAGAATCCCAGACGATTCCTATAGTAATACTTGTTGAAACAAAGATACCCGGCTGGACTGTGCACATTTTTCAGGTGTTAATGCAATATGCCCGTGCCGAACGAACATGCTCAGCATACTGACTGCAGTTTTGAACAATCACGTTAAGATTTGCAATTTATTTCCGCTTAGAACAGTCTGCAATGTCTCTTTTCTCATACTTCGAGATGAATACATTTGCCACACTTCCAGTAGAATGCACATGAATGCGGGCGTACTGATCTGGTTACTTATCCACTAAAACATGTTACGATCTCTTAGGTGTGTTGATAAGGGTAGAACAAATGCAATGCCCACTGAATTATTTGAATAATCTGTGCGTTATCTACTTAGAAAAGACCACCAAATTGATAATCTGGCTCTTTTTTCTTTTGTACAGCGCATATTGTATGCAGTCTGTCCAAGACGACGGCACTACATGCAACAGTAATGAAAACCGGAACACTTATTACGCACGACAATGGCTTCATACCATGCACGATTAGCACAATGCGAATCTGCGCCAGCAGCTGCCTTGTGATTAAGAGCACGTAAACTGCAGAACGCCGAAGCATCCGAAGCCGCTTAACGCTTTTCATATAGCTCGAAAGATAACTTCTGCTGTTAAGTGTTTAAAAAAAGAGACAAAAAACAAATCTTCCAACTACCGTCAAACGCAATGCCTTCAGTTTGAAACGTGTAAAGGTGTTCCCGGAGCGACTAATTTATTGTTCTCTAATTTTTTCGGCTATGTTGCGAAGCTGCAAGTGACTGAGCTTATCGCAGGTTTCATGCTTCAAAAGCGTTTGTGGTTGCATATAAATAGATTGGGTGAATCTAGAGATTTCTACTAGATATTTCTTCAAGTCTTGTGTTTTGCTTGCTGTAACTTCCCAAAATTATTTAGATTGGTTGCCAGGAACTTTGAAAATACTGCTACTATTAAACTATGCGAAAACGGCAGCGCCCACACTGCTGATGCATGCCCCGCAAACACGGCCTTTCATCCGAGTACGCTAGCAGTTATTCAACTATGCCTGTCTGTTTGAAAATTCTTGATGCTAACACAATTTCGAGATATATACGTAAAGCGTGTCACGAGAATTTCACTACACATACGGTGCAGCATTCATCGCGGCCGGATCAAGCGCCACTAAATGATATCTACCACACTGGCTGCCCAACACACACAATCCGCTTAGTGGTAGCTCAGTATCAAGTTAAAACATGGTGTACTTCCTTTTTTAAGCACCTAAGCTCTAATGATAAAATCAACAAGCACGAGCGATCGCTCGCCGTAAAACATTCCGTATAGTAGAAGCGAGAACAAGAGCGCGTTATCAAACCATGTCAACGACAAACCGACACTATACCCGAGTCGCCTGCGCTACATGCAGCCGATTCGCGCTACGAAATGCGCTCACATAATCATGAGGTATTGACGCAAAACGTCTTTGATAAAGCTTACCATTCAGTGTAGTTGACGTGTGCTGCCACAAAGAAGACACGCATACACAGACACCAACGTTCAGGCAGACACCGCACACCGGCACAACCGTTTACGTGCCTGGCGCACTCGTTGAGACGGCGCACCGCCGCGCATGCGCAAGAGCTCCGAGCATGCGCAGGAGCTCCGCGCGGGCGGGCGTGCGCGCTCGGAGGAGTGTGAGCGCCTTTTCCTCCTTCATTTTTTTCTTTGTCTCTTTCTCTCTCTCTGCGCGCCATGCGCGCCGGAACGGGTGGCTTTTCTTTTCCGTTATTGATTTTTTTCGTGGACGAAAGATACGCGCTGGCAGGTTGTATGACAAACGCTGTGGGCTATCGTATGAGACTGGAACGCTAACATAAATGTGCTGTTTGTAAAAGCCGTTACGGGGCCCTTCAGACGTTTTAGACGCATTATTGCCAGCGTCGATGAGTAATACAGCGTACTTGTAGCATATCTTCCAGCGTACCGCCAAATGTGATGCCCGCACGTATGTTAGTGCTAATTTTCTGTTCCGATGATAGGTCAAAGCAATCAGTACAGCTTTGAGGTACTCATATGCGTGGCTGCGCAGGCATACCGCCGGCGAAATACTGGGTGGGCTCAGAGAATTTGGCACCTATTTTAAGTGAATGAGAAACTTTGATGAGTTTATAGTGCAGGATATTAGGCAACAAAAGTCGCCCGATGTTAGTGACGCAGCCGAGATATGAAGACAATGTGAAAAGTATCCGAGAATCGGACGACACACAACGCGAACACTACATGCGCGACATCGGTTCATGGCACATTCACAAAGTCCGCGTTGTCAGCTACAAACATTACGAGTGTCTTTGCTGTTAGCTTGATGCCTGTTTCGAATCCACTTGTATCTGAAGCTGGCGTTCATAACATATATTTTAACAATTGGATCGGCGTTTTGCTTCCGTTATTCTACTGCCGCAAAAGTGATGCGACAACTGTGAAGACTGTCTTGGGATTGCCGAGAGCGACTACGTAGATCATATGTGGTCAACAAATGCGGAGGTATACACTATGTGTATACTAAAGTCTACAAATAGGCTCTACAGCAATCTCAGCAGTATACAACTTTAGTGGCTTATATCAAATGCAGCTATGTATTATCCACCGGTACCTGCGCTTGGTTACAGCGTACACGGGTTGGGCCCAGGTTAACGATGTTTGTCTATTGTTAATCTATAGACATGCAAGACCACGACAACTCAGAGGTGGTGAATTCACCACCTGGTCTGCGGGCTTTCGTCACTTATTCACCCCCTTTGCCACATCTTCACCATCTGACCTTCACCACCTGGTCTTCGCGAAGTGTACGTCCGGGAAGCAGCCAAGTTTAGGGCCTTCGGGTGCCTGGAAGACGTTGGTGACTCGGACGGTGCCTGCTCCGCCGCGATCCTCGTTCGGTGCAGCTGCACCGAACGCAGACTAGCAGTCTGCATGGTTTGCCCGCCGCGCCGGGGTTGCGGTGCCGTCGTGCATGAACCAGTGCCATATCATCGCGTTCGCAGGGGGCGGGGGGTATGGGAACTCGGAATTACACATTATCGACTTTCTTCTATAGACATTCAATACACCAGGAGTAGAGAAAAAAATAGAAACCTTGTCGACTATTGTCCATAATATAGAGAGTCAACAGACAAAGTATGGACAAAAATAAATAGAAACTGTATCGGCTTTCGTCTACAGGTAGTCCATATAGAGGGGAAGTAGACAAAGAAGAAACAAACTCCTTATCGATTTTTTTCTATAGACCGTCTATAGACTGCGAGTAGACAAAAAGAAATAGAAATCTTATCAACTTTCGTCTACAGAAAGTCTATATACAAAGTATATGGACAAAAATAAATAGACACTGTATCGACGTTCGTCTAAAAGTAGTCCATAGAGGGGAAATAGACAAAAAGAAACAAACACCTTATCGACTTTTTCTATAGACCATCTATAGACAGCGAGTAGACAAAAAGAAATAGAAACCCTATCGACTTTCGTCTATAGAAAGTCTATAGACAAAGTATGGACAAAAATAGATAGAGACTGTATCCACTTTCGTCTGTAGGTATTCTATAGAGGGGAAGCAGATAAAAAGGAAACAAACACCTTATCGACTTTTTTCTATAGACCGTCTATAGACTGCGAATAGACAAAAAGAAATAGAAACCCTATCGACTTTCGTCTATAGGAAGTCTAAAGACAAAGTATGGACAAAAATAGATAGAGACTGTGTCGACTTTCGTCTGTAGGTATTCTATAGAGGGGAAGCAGATAAAAAGGAAACAAACACCTTATCGACTTTTTTCTATAGACCGTCTATAGACTGCGAATAGACAAAAAGAAATAGAAACCCTATCGACTTTCGTCTATAGAAAGTCTAAAGACAAAGTATGGACAAAAATAGATAGAGACTGTGTCGACTTTCGTCTGTAGGTATTCTTAGAGGGGAAGCAGACAAAAAGGAAACAAACACCTTATCGACTTTTTTCTATAGACCGTCTATAGACTGCGAGTAGACAAAAAGAAATAGAAGCTTTATCGACTTTCGTCTATAGACAGTCTATAGACTTTATATCAACAAAAGTCCAAATCTATAGAAAGGAAAGGTCGTCTATGAAAAGTCTATAGACTTTCTAGAGACAGTCTAAAGTCATTTTTGTAAGGGTAGAGAGACTGTGTCGTAAATCTAATTACCATCAGGCGATATTCCTAGTATATTCCCATCGTCGTAGTGTTGTAGTATCATCCTTTTCACATTCCTTGCTTTATCAACAGTTCCATGAATTTATTTTGTTATAAAAACATAAGACTAACATTTTGTTACCTTAATGGATCAGGATTCGCCAGGATGACTTCTTTTTCTACGATTAGCTTTGTTTAAGTGTACTACTAGGATGCGCAGAGAAGGTGAGTAACACTATTATTCTCCTCATTCTTCATTTTAATAACTCACATGTTTGTGCACATGATGAACTAAGGCCCATCCGTTACTTGATGATTGCTACACGGCTGAATTGCGTTACAAATTCACGGCACGTGTTGTGGGTTTGCATATGGAAGATAATTTATACTGTAGAACAGTTCGTATAAGATAATAAGAGAAGGCGTTGAGGAGTATCGATTAGGAGCGCATATTATTAACAAAGACTTCGTAACGGCAAACCAATGTCCCGTGCGAAAATTTGGGAATTCAGTCCCCCTCACCCCAACGGCCCTTTCAGAAGTTCCTTTCTGAAGGAAGGCACGTTCTTTTTGGTATCACCGCATGAACACAATGGTCAACATTAGTATACTACAAACATACTGAATGCAGAGATTGACAGCAGATTTCTGTCACAGCATGCTCCTGGATTAGTCGTCAGATAACGAGACTCCGAGCGACCTTGTCGAAGTAGAGCTCTCTTTAATGCATAAGAAAGGCATTGTGTTCCTTGACCCACTTATTTTGATTTTGTTGCATCACACTTCTTTATTGCACACTGTGCACGAACTTTCATTACATAAAATCTGTGCTACTGAATGCCTCTTCTTGATAACTTTTGGTGCCGTATATAATTATCCCTTTTTTTCCTAGACGTAATATATTTGTCTGTTGGAGGTATGGGAGTGTGTGTTATATGGCAAAAAAAGTAGTCTGTGTTCAGTTGCCATGTTTTGCTATAGCCGGTCATAATTTAGCTTATCTGGTCATTTACCCGCAATTATAATTCTTCACCATTATCATCATTGTCGTGATCTTAAACATCAGCAGCAGCAGCAGCAGCAGCAACCTTATATTTATGTCCACTGGAGGACTAAGGCCTCTCCCAGGGATCTCCAACTATTATAGCCTGCAAATAATGAACAACAATAAAAAAGTCGCAGTTCTGCCCGAAAGACGAAGCATCGATGGCGATAGCAAATTAGCAGACAGCTTTGCGAAGTAAGGGTAGTAGTTATATCGGCCGTTTAAACTCGGAAACTTTCGCGCGACGGAACACCGCACGTGTGCGCTCTACGCTTTCATCCTTCGAGCGCGCCAGATTGAGCCGCGATCGTCGGTTTCCCTAGCGTGCTTTCACTAGCACGTATAGCATAGGACGCGCAGCGACGGTGTTATTGCCCTTGGGCTTTATACCGAACCTCACGGAGAAGCAGACGGACACAGCAAAAATGCGCCTGGAGTGTCCATATAATTACTACCGCAATGAAACTCTATTGCGCACTTCACGCAGAAGAAAAGATGTGCACTCTGTTCTGAAGCGGGAAAGCAATAATTCTCTATCCGCTATCAGCAAAAATAAGAAAGATAAACAATAATTTTTTTCAATGCATGTTTCATCCGAGGGGGATGAAGGGCGGGAAATTCATTTTTGAACTGTTCTACTGATATTTATAAATATATGTAGGTTTATGTATCGTATTGTTTTAAGCTCATATTCTAAATTGAATTAATGCAGATCGAGTAGAAGAGAAGTTATGTCTTTCGTATATGAACTATTTAGGCATGTCACCTTAGCAAAAGTATAATTTCAGTATTAATGAAGCCGGACTCAATCTTTCTCTTAGATACTTTGCAGGAGCGTTATAGTGTAGGATAAGGCCAGCCGCGTGTTTTTATTGCATTTCTGCAACAATGTTATTATATTTCAAATATGTAATGATTTCTTCTGTTATAAACATTTAGAAATGTGAAATTTACCTCATCTTGTCCCTGGTGCAATTTAAGCCCCGAAACTAATTTGAAAGCAGGTTTTGAAAGCAGGAAAGCGGCCGAAAACTGCGAACTGAGAAATAAGAGATGACAGATTTCAGAACAGGCTATTGTGTTCTAATAATGAAAATATTGAAAGTGGCCTGTTCGATAGGTTTCATGCTCGCGTTGAATTCGAACTTCCTCGGCGGCAATTGCTTCAAGTCGTGCTCGCAATTTTTTCTTCTTCAGCTTTAGAGCGGTTCAGCACCCTTGCCTACGCTCGCGGCCAGAATCATGCCTTTTTTTTTTACTTTGCGGTCTGCCGTACTCTCGGTGGAAGGTCTCCGACGACTAAAACGCGCTAAAAACAGTCTCTCCAACGCGGGCATTCGCTCCGCGTTTAATGTTCTTGCGCGCTCTGTGGCCGCGTCCTGAATGAAACGTTCAGGGGCGCTCTCGACACTGCGTGTGTGCGCCAGCTCCCCGAGAATAGAATTCATTTTCCTCTTTTCTACCACGTAGATTGCAAACAAGCTTCGTGGTGAGCTGCTCTATGCGTCTAGGAATTCAAAATTAAGAAAATCAGAAACTGCGTTTTTGGGGTGGAAATCTCAATTTAAGCCCCGCATGCTCCCTTACTCCACCCCGACTGCATTATCGTGACGCGACCTCGCATTGCTAAGATTTTTGTTTTGTTTTTTATTTCTCTCCCACTCTACAGCTCAACATGTGGAGGTGCGCGCTCTAGGGATATCCGTGGTACACTTAGGAACTTGATTACTTCAAGATCCAGGCGTTTTCCAATACATGTACAGCCGTTCTCAATAGATGTCATTTGCAGTTTCCGCCGCAGGTTCCACAGCGAAAATGTGAAAGCTCTTACCTTCGTGACCACGCTATAGCTGCGCATTCTACTTATGGATATCGCAATAGGGAGGGTATTTAGTTTCGCCGTGTCGAACTATAAATACATCGAGGAACCCCGGAACTAAGAAGACATACCTTTTTATGACAGTATCGCTCTTCTGTAGAAAATCTAGTATGTTTACAGAAATATAGATGCTGAAACATCGAGGCGCGAGATGTGCAGACTCGCTTACTGCGCCCGCGTGATAGAGAGCTTGAAAGTGATTCGCCCTTCTTGCGCTGCCACGTGGTCTCTCATGGACATGTAGTTTAGCCACGCTTGCTCCTCTCTGCACTGACTCGCCAGAAATAAAGCTCCAACGTGCTTGCACACACGGCCTATTTGCGATCGCCACAAGCGATGTTCGCCATCCGCCAAGGATGGTTCTTTAGGGAAATCCACGCTGTTGAGTGATTAACTAGCGCTGCCTTGTTTATACGGCTACGCAAACCAGTCCGTCAACATCTAGGCTACCTCTGATTTATGGTGGCAGGCGCAGACAGGAAGTACATTACCAGCTACGCCTCCGCTTCGCTTGGCTGGAAGCTCGAGAGCCGCATATTTCTCGGCGCTGTAGAATAGTACACGGGGCTATTTAGGCAGCACCTTTTTAGGCACAGAGCTCTGTAATTTCCGGATGACTTACCAGCGAGAAACACGTCTGATGATTTCCGTGCACTAATTAGGTTCTCTGCTAATTAATTTCTCTCCAATGGTAACCACCTGAGCGCTTGTTCATGTTCTTGTTTGAGTGCAATAGGAAGTGCGCACTGCGGCTGCAGTACAGCTTGCGATCTCCCACTTATTTCTTGTGTCAGACGAGGCTGAACAAGCTTACATGACTCAGACTTCACGGTAGACGTCGTCTAGAACCCTTCCGGAAATGAGAGAGGGACGATAATGAGATTGACCGTCTAGTTCATGAAATGTGTGGTCGTTTGCTGTAAATTTAACCCGCTACGTCGTTCACAGTGTCCATACCTGTCGCCAGTCTCCATTCTTAACAGTGTACGCAGAATGTTGTTGCGAGTTGCACCACAAATACAGAGTCAGATGGTAAACAATTCTGCTGTGCGCGCTCTGTTAGCTTACTGTAGCCGTCGTAATTCTAAAAAAAAACATCATTGCCCCGACATCATTTTTTGTGCCTACATGCATGTAGGCACACGAAACACAATGAAATCGAGAAATGCAAGTGTCTCGTATTCGACCTGGACGTTTCATTTCGTGAACGCAATCTTTTAACGGCGCGGCAGTCATCTCAACGACATGATTGCAGCACTATGTAACGGTAGAATGTACGGAAGTGTAAGAATACGCGTCAAGTAAGCGTCAAAGAAACTTCCGCTTGCTAAGTGGTTCTTTGCAAAGATGCATTTTGTAGTCAATTGCGGGGAAGCTAGGGTGACGCCACAACAGGACACGTGCCTATTAAAGGTGGCGCGTTTGAGAGAAGTCAGAGGACCCGCCCCTGGTGCGCGTGGTAGAGTCTGCGAGAGGATTCCTCCTACCTTCGACCTGTTTGTGCTTAGCAACGGAGCATAGACCCCGCTACACACAAACGCCTCGGAAAGCCAGTAAGAACGAGCAAACAAGCTCGAGAGTAGGCGTGGGGCGTTCAGCAAAGGGGAAAAAACGGTGGCGCCTGGAGGAACATTGAGCTGTCTACTCTTGTACGTGGCCCCTTCTTTTGTTGTCTTGCGTGGTCCTTTGACTCGTTGATAATCACGTTGGCATCCACGCCGCAAGCCCGGAAAGGAGTTTGTGCGCCGCCCGCATTCTGTGGTATGTCAACTCAATCGTCCTGTGGAAGCTGCAAGTAATCCTGGCTTTTGTAATGCCGATGAGGCCAAGTAAGAGTTGGCACGTACTTTGCTAGAACTAAGGTAATGGCACGGAAAGAGAAAAGGATTCCGAGAAAGGCGGAATCTGAGAATGTTTAGGTCGGGCCGTCGGAAAGCGATTGAGGTCAGAGAAAGGTTACAATAACAAGAGTCCGGTCATGGTGTTGCCGTCGTTGCTGATCTCTCCGCATGAAAGGATCAGACGTGAATGTGTCAAACAAAAATTAAACTAAAAAATGCCCGTGAAGGAGGAAACGGATTGCTCCAGAAAATGTTGGTCACGTTCTCAGTACGCGGTTCTCACGTTGTTCTTCTCGGTTTCCTCAGACATTCATTCTTGAAAAGTTCATATAATTCTTAGGCAAATGGCCGTCGTAGGATACTCGAAATACCATCAAAAATTATTACTCCGCCAGGTGAGAACAGCAAGGAAATATGAAGGACATTAGGATGCCAGCAGTAGATATTACGACCATATGATGTCGTTTAGAAATCCAGCGGCAGTCCTCGGCCACGTCGACGAACATGAGGGGAACATTTATGAGAATCTGTTGCTGCATTCGCTGCATTTAAACACAGCCTCTTAGAGCTGGGGAGGTGAAGCGATCGCCAAAGTGACACGAGCCGAAATTTCACGCATTTCGGTGTAACCGTATGTGTGAACCTAACTTACTTCATCGACGTTTGTCAACAACGGAAGAGCTCCCGCGTTCTCTGACGTTATATGGGCTACATCTATATACTCGCTTTTTAATTTAACACTCCTGTGGCGGAAGACGGAACAAAGCCGGTAAAGAAATTAATTTGGGAAGCGACGATGGAGACTTCCGAAGCACAGCGCAAAGCCACAGGCTTCGCGAGCGGGAATTGGAGATGAAAGCAGGAATGCTGCCTCGAGAGGCAGCAATCTGGCACATTCTTTTTGGCCCGCTTCTTGACCTTACCTCTGAGGGCCAGGGGCTGCGTCTGGCAGATATCATGTCTGCCTCGTTATATTTATATTTATATCGCTTGCTGCCTTCTGTGCACTGCATCTGCCGCTTTTATCTTCCTATGCTGCGATGCTTTTTCGGGAAATGAGGTGGGACACACGAAGGAAGCAGGTCATCTGTCACCATCGTTGCATTACAATTTGGCTTGCGTCTCTTGGTAAGCTTTTGTTGCTTTCCCTTTTTCGCCTATTGCCGTGTTTTTGTTTCTGTGACTTCTATTTTCAATTCATGCTTCTTTTCTTTCTCAGGCTGTGTACCTGAATCATCCATGTTGTAAAGAATTAGTTTCATCTCCTCTTCGGCTTCCTCTTCATAAGACACGATGCGCTGTTTGCTGGAACGTGCGTTGTTTTCTCTAGATTTTGCTGTACTTAATGATGATGATAATAAATCAGTCAATCAATCACTCATATGTTAATTATAGCGCACAGGAACAACTACGGAGCCTGCGTACTGGTACCTTTAAAATGTAATAGGTGGGACAAAATGCACAGAGAACATAAATGCGCTGGACAAAACAATGTGAGATATAGAAGCAAATAGGCAAACACGAAACAAGGAGGGAGGCGTAAAGGAAAGCTAATTATACAACTTGATTACCTAGATATTTAAGTATCACAGTACATGAACTCTGAACAATGTCAATACAGGAAGGATACGGAATACATATTGCACTTTTTTTTTAGTCGAGCCATAGGACAGTCTAATGCAACAAGGCCGCGCCGAAAACGCGGAATGCTGCCTGCCATACTTTTGCGGCATGCAAAATTGCACATTGCTTAGCAGATGCACCGGAAGCTACACAGTTGGAAATATTTGTCATTTGCCTAATCTGTCGTGAAGCAGCCCTTCACTTATGCCGGCGGAAGCAAGGTGCTCTTACTCTAGAGATAACTTTCTGAAGGTCATGTGACCGAATAGTGGTCTGACTTTGGGTTATGCTGTTAAAATCATCGGTAAGATTATATCTATATGAGAGCACATTGTTAAAAGGGAGGGAGTGACCAGGCATACGTTTTGTCGAGCAGGGTGATAAAAGCAGGAAGAAAACAGCCATTATGTGCTACACATGAAATATCTGGAGGAGGTTACGGTAAGCTGGATGACAGGATAGTGAAATGCCGACGCAGAAACAATCGGACCTCCTATCAAAGATGCTCGGGCTTGGTAGTAATAATACTGCAGATAATTAGTTGAGCACTTTATTTTCTTGTAAAAACGCAGAGCAATACAAAAACTAACAGGGCTAAGGTTTCACAAACTTGTGGTCTGCTTTGTCACTCAACGAGGGATCGTGTAGAGGTGCACGCTTTACAGGGGGCTCTGACATGCCGAAGAAGTTGACAGTTGCAACCGGAGAGAAATTCCTCGTTTTCGCTTGTTAATGCGCTCTCAGTCAGTTCTAATGCTGTCTGCTATCGCCATAATCTATTAGACGGTCTTGTCACTGCAATTTATGTTCACACATGCAGCTTCATTCCAAGGGTCGATAATATATGGAGTCGTCAGGGAAACTACGGGGACGCAAAAATATCTCCAATTGCCGGTGGCTGCGCTGCAAAATTGCATTCATGGCAGAAAACGCTGCCTCTTTTCTTCAAAATTATTTGATAACTGTTGAGGACCAATCACTGTAATTCGCCTCGCTACTCTCCCAAAGCACAATTCAATATCTACTCTGTGCTCTCACTTTCCTGGGATGTCATGCATCACGAACACACTCTCAAAGCTAATTAACGCAAAACGTACGTACTAGATAGAACGAGCACTTCATTTCCGTGTTACTTCCACATGCGATGTATTTGTGATGAAGCTGGCCGGCACTAGCCGTCACCAAATGAGCATTGTTTAGGGGACTCCCACGCACTTCAGCTACGAACGTGCAGGACCGAGCTCCCGCAGCTAAATGGTCCAGGGAGACAGGACCCGTTCGCAATTACGCGTCTAATTCCGGGTGCACATGGACAAACAGGAAGTGAATTATTTAGCAGCCAGTCTACCATGGCTAACTGGGCGTCAGAATGTTCCACTCTGGTCGGAAATACACAGAGGCAGAGGAAACGACTACGTCGCGAAAAAGTTTTATACAGGCAGAGAGTTCCGGAGCTTCCGGAAGATATACCAGGAAAGTGCATTTTTAAACTGTTCTAAGTGCTCTTTCGATCTCTGCTTATTTGAGCTTGTGCTGGGCGGAGCTTCAGCGCTTGGCCATTGTTCGCATGAAGTCCGAGTTGTCAAGGCGCAGAACCGCGGAGTCACACATTGTGAAAATTTTGCGGAATTTGTTGAGCTAGGTTACGAGGATTACCGGTTGTGTCCTTTAACTTATACTTGTCTGTGGTAATCAAGTTAGTCTGTGTACTGTCTTTAGGACAGTGTTGCTGCATATCAGATTTACGTGACGCTGAATGACTTCGACATTAGGTTAGGACCGATGTGAAGATCACGCTCATGGATACTGGCAGGTGACGCAGTAGCTTCTGCTCATATAGGAGGAGGAGAGCTTTGTAGGCTATAGGCAATTTCTGCGTCCTAGCGGCTTCTTGCAGAAAAGTCCACTCACGTAGAATTCCCGTGCTTCTGCACTAATGAACCCCATAACATTCGATACGTTTCGCATGCGACGACGCAAAATTCCGCACTGACATTAGCGATCCTTCTTCAATATACTTCAAAAATGGCAAGCTGTAATTTACGAAAGCTATGAAAGCGAGCCTCTAGCGGCAGACACGCACATTTCACGAGTGAATGTCTAGGCCCTCAGTGGGGCAAAACGTGACTGAGCAACTACATTGTGTCAGCTATCGCAGGCACAGAGGTTATTTCAACTTAAACAGCACGCTTGATTAAATTTGCAATCGGGTTGCGCTATATCTAGAGGGGAGGGGGATAAAGAGAGAAGGCAGGGATGATAACCAGAAATGCGGCTGGTTGGCTACCCGGCTCTAGGGGATGAGAAAGAGGGAGTAGAAAGATGAGAGAGGGATAAGAGGGGGAGGAAAGCCGCGGAGAACTAACGCACGCATGCAGAGGGCCCGAGCGAGTCAAAGACGTTCACATAATCCAGTCGCCCTCTAGAAATACAGAAGTGCCTTCATAGGTGTGTGGGCCAACGAGCGATGGGGACGGTCTTCAAGTAGCACCTGCACAGAAACGGCCGATCGTCCAGTCGTCGCAATGCAATAGATGTTTCCCTTTCCGACTGAAATCGACGACGATGGCACAATAAACGTTCGATTTTCTCTTCCATGCCGCAGACGTCGCATGCAGTACTGCCACTCCCAACCACAACCGGCATAGAAGCGGTGCCTCACGTCGGCGAAGCCCTGGTGGAGGTCGGAGTTGTAGTGAAGGTTTCAGTTCGTACAACCTGGTCTGACTTATATTTGGGGTGTTCCACTCTGTTAAAGAGAGCGTGCGTGCCAGGTGACGAAGCTGCCTTGCAGCGTCTGGCCTGGAAAGAGGAATGGGAACGATGTGTTTTACTTCATGTGACTCTCGGGCAGCTTTGTCTGCTTGATCATTTCCATTGATCCCGCAATAGCCAGGTAGCCACTGGAAAATAATTTCATGCCCTTTCTGTTTGACGTCGTGATGAAGTTTGACGATTTCGTATGTTAGCTGTTCGTGAGCTTCACGTCTGGGAATTGACCGCATGCTGTGTAAAGGCGGTCTCGAGTCGGAAAATACGGCCCTTGTACAAGTCGGTGGCTTCGCTGTCTGTGTCGCTTGACTCGCTCCCACCTTTCTCGGACGTAGGCCGACCGGGTGGCTGCGCCCCAGGAAAGTACTCGCAAGTTTCTTCGTCCATTGCTGCAACAAGGGAGCGGCAGCTCCCAGAGTTTCATAATGTAGAGAATTGTACATTGCGATGGTGGAGGACACTCACTATATAGGCATGGGCAATAGGCCCGTGGCGACTCAAGGCGGTGGAGCGTCTGACACGATTGATTCTTCGTGAAACTGAACCGTGAATGGTGACAACCAAGTGGTAGGAAAAAGAGTCGTTTTATTACTTTAGAAAAAGCGTATGGAGACACATTGACAAGCTCAAACTAGAATTCTGAAAAGTCTTAGTAACCTCTTTAAAGGCCGATCACAATGTTTCATACTATTGCTACGCTTTTTGATATTTTCTGTTTTCTACGCTCGTGCTCAACTGTCCGATTTCTTGTTCATTTATACATACATATGCGTTTCAGAGTAAGCTTAGGTTGCAATTTGTTCACCATTTCTGTGCTCATTGTTCGAGTGTGCCTATAAATTGGCAATTAAATCTCACTTCGTGTATTGCATTGTTTAATTCAATTACTTGCTTTGTTTGCCTTAACCCTGATGCGTACATCGCACCAAATGCCCTGGTCAGGCACACTGCCATGCTGATCAATTCAAGCGCGCATACGGTGTTTGCTCCTCATTGTGTGCATGCGAGTGCATATTTTCTTATTAGCTCATTTATTCACCTCATTCCCTTATATTCATTTGACAATCAAATGTTGCAGAGAAGGCGGTGACGGAAGTTGCGAATAATTCCAGTATCGTATAATAAATCGAATCAAATTAATGGACCAAGATTCATTCGCCCCTTCACGCACTGCAAGTAAGGCAAGAAATGATAAGGCACCTTTTATTGTGGGAGGCAAGTGTCAGGATGAAGGAACAATAGAAAGGGCACGCAAAGAAAGCGTGGAGATGGTGATCGATGCTGCTGTGAGAAGTAGAGAAAATTATGGCTCGGGCAAATATAGTGTTGTTCCCTCGGAATGGTTGCATTTTTTTTTCTTTTCGGCATTCCTCGACTTCCCTGCGATAATGAGGTAGGCATCCAAAGAGGCGGCGCTGAAAGGAGTTGTTTAGTCGCCAGTGTCTCTTTTTCTTATTTTGATGTTTGCTCAGCTCTCTCTGCGTGGAATGGTAAGGACGCTTGGCTTCTATGATGCCGACGTGACTGCGTAGTATTTTGTTGGAGAGACTGAAAGGAAAGGGAATGTTTTTGTGATAGCGAAAGGTTCCCGTATGAGGCTGTCCCTGGCGACCCTCAGGTGAGCACACCACCGAATAGTGGAGGTCGCAGGGCAGGTTACAATGAAATGTTCATGTAAGGAGTGGCATCATCATTATCATTCGTCATTTTTTTTTTGCCAATAAACAGATAAGCCAGACCATCGTTCACGCGCAAGCTACCTTAGCTGTACACACAAAAAAACTATTTAAGAAATAAGGTCTCACGAATTATTACCGGAACCATTAATACTGCTCGCCCCAATTATTATTCCTCTTTTATGGTGGATATTCCTCATTGTATATTTCCACACTGCTTACTACTTTGACGTTGAAATGCTGACTTGATTGGTCCAGATGTATTCAAATCGAGAGCGAGTTCATCGAGCATCCAATCTTGGCTAAGGTGCTTGGGTGTAACGCAAATGAAACCCGCCGTGGTTGCTTAGTGGCTATGGTGTAGGGCTGCTGAGCACGAGGTCGTGGGTTCGAATAGCGGCTGAGGCGGCCGCATTCTGATGAGGGCGAAACGCGAAAACACCCGTGGTACTTAGATTTAGGTGCACGTTAAATTACCCCAGGTGATCGAAATTTCCGGAGTTCCCCACTACGGCGAGCGTCATAATCAAATGGTGGCTTAGGCACATAAAACACTATGTTTTTTTTTTAAAGTTTTGAATAACGCAAATGAAAGCCACAGGACACGTTAAAAGGCGATGATGACAAGCGTTGCCACCAACTGGTCTATTTGGTTATTGACGGCACCATTTAAAAGCAGCAGTAAACCAGAGGACACAAGCAGAAGTTAGCAGGACAAGAAAAAAATTGAAGTAAAAAAAGTGAAACGTCGCATTATCGTGATCACCACACTCGCGTGCTCACGCGTTCCAAAAAACATTGATTCATTGTCAGAAGTAGCCATTGTCAGTTTGCGTATCTGTGTGGTCGTGATTTCAGTCCTGTGTCTTTCATTTGCGTTGCATTAAAGCACTATCAAATGTGACCAAATATCTCGATCTGTTATGCTTGTATGTTTAAGGTTTTGACTTTCCAACAACGCGGTGATTTTTGCAGCAACAAGTATAAAAGCGTAAGAGATGAAAATGTCGGAGACAAGAAAATGTACGTAAGTTATGCGCGCCATAGTAAGACTCAATGATTGTTCCTAATTATAACAAACACATGTGGTGCGCAACCTAATGAATGCCTCATTAGTGCATGATATTGCTTCTATATGTGGCACCAAATAACCACACAATCTGATTGTAAATTTCTACGCATTTCGTCATTTTGTTAAAACCAGCATATGCGGTATGCAATGGACACCGTACACTGCAAACTGATAGTTGCTCCTTTGAGGGTCCTTAAGATTCAAATTGCTCTATAAATCCCACCCTTGCGCCCACAAGGGTGTAAGAGTGTGAGTATTTGAAAAAAAATACTTCTAATAGTGTAAATTGGTTTTACATTGTATCAAATCAAGTTACTTACGTTTATAAATGGATATGCACGACATGCGCTCATGCTCAAGTTACACAGGCAATTGCTTATAGTTTCCTATTTCAGCCGCCGGTAGTTACAGTTACTGCGGGTTTCGAAGTGTTTCTAGACACTGTCGGAGCCCGTGAGCGTTCTCTGTACTCTAGACGTCACAAGGTGGGCAGTTGGTGCTGCTACAATGCCATCAAGTTCAGGCTTCAGACGGCAACGGCATTCACTAGCCTTGAGGAAATTGAACTGTTCAACTACTCGTCGCTGTTCTTTCTTTAGCTGGAAGCTTTTCTACTTAAAAAGACCTCACTTCGTCACAGTGTATGAGGTAACACATACACTTCCTCCTTGTACGATTATGCTGTTGCCGTAACGATGAACAAACGCAAAACGGCTGTCTCTTCAAGGAAATGAGCGAGAGAAAATTGGAGTTGATGTAGCTTGAACAAAAGACTGCTTTTAGCTTGGATGACACGAGGCGAGGAATGTCGTTCCACCGAATGTCTTCGTTTAGCTTAAACGAAGAGCAGTAACTGCCGCTTTCTGAGGGCGCTGTTCCTTCTTCTCTACAATGACAAAAAGCGCGTGGTGGTGCAATGAAACCGGAAAAGTGTTTCAGGCTGGGAAACCGAGCTTGAGGAGCGCTGGCTCGGGACAAGGGATGCGAAACTATGGATGTAACTAGCCGCGCTCTCCACCGGGGGTTACTGTCAGAGGGAAACGAACAGTTGAAACAACTCGCGAAGCAAGGAATGCGACGCGAAGCGAGAAATGTGGAAGTGGAGATTTCCGCGGTGCAGTGTGGAGCGCAAGGGGACGTGAGCGAGACTGTTTGACCAAAGCGACGAGCGGCCGTATAGCATCGTGGCCCGCTATGGCGAGTGGGCTTTTTTTTTCCATCTCTCGGCGCACGGGCGAGCGACTCTGCCTGAGTTTGTCGTCTCTCGGTGGTCCTGTTTATTTATCGCTTTCCCCTTTCCTGCTCACTTCAAGTGCGCTGTACCCTCGGCGTATTGCGATGCTCACTTGAAGAATGTGGAAAGACGGATTTCCTCTATTATGCCTTCACTTTTGCCAGCTGGCTTTCAAAATGTACTTTGAAGTGCGTATGAAGTTGCTGTTCTGTAAAGGAGTGCTTGTGTAAGAGCACGCGCACACACGCACACACACACGTGTGTGTGTGTGTGTGTGTGTGTGTGTGTGTGTGTGTGTGTGTGTGTGTGCGTGTGTGCGTGTGTGCGTGTGTGTGTGTGTGTGTGTGTGTGTGTGTGTGTGTGTGTGTGTGTGTGTGTGTGTGTGTGTGTGACTAGACCTGAATTTTGAAATTGAAGTTAGTTTAGACGCGTTATTACGCAATTATGACGAGGCTGCAGAGATGTGATTGGCAGTTTATTGTTCGGCGTGTTGGAACATCTTGTTTCACCGTACAAAAGCGATGTGGTGGACACGAAAGCCCATCAGAGAGTCAACGTTTATTTCTACGTTAGACAAGAAAAAATACCTAGTAAGACAGGGAACACTGTTAAAAAATATATAGTGAGCACTGAATTATCGCAAAGTGATGCCTTTGACTGACATCACGTGTTTTGGGAGGGCGGATGTTTATGAAAGACGATCTCCGATTCGACCGCCCGTCAAAGCCATATATCTCTCCGGATATGAAACGTGCGGCTCCATCACAGCATGAAAATTGCAGCTTAATTTATTAAATAATGCCGTTTTACGTGCCAAAAACACGATCTGATTATGAAGAACGCCATAGTGGGACACTCCGTATTAATATTGACTACATGGGATTCCTTAACGTGCACCTAAATCTAACTACATTGTCCGCATTTCACCCCATCAAAATGCGGCGGCCATGAACGTGATTCGATCCCGCGACCTCGTACTTAAGAGTGCAGCACCAAAGCCAATAAACTACCACGGCGAGTGACAATTGCATTGTGAGTGCGCAAATTATATCAGGCGATTTGAAATTTAACACGGACGTGTTTTGCTATATCTAGCGCAGCAATCTATGGAAGTGGAAACTGAATGGCAGGAAACGTCTCGCGTCAATTATAGACGAATACAGGTAAACCAGACGAAGAATTGCCGTTCAACTTTCGCAAGGGGCTAGAAGTAATCCCACATTTGTGTTAAGCGTCATTGCTTAAGTTCTTGCTACCAGTATGGTCCTCAAACGAAGCTTTAAAACGCGGCATCGCGGCTTCACGATGCACTTCCCTCTAAAAAAGTGAATGACAACTGCCGAAAACAAATGCAATATTCAGCGTATTTTTTATGCTAAAAGTTTTGTTCACCATGATTATCTGCCTGAAAGACAAATAATGTGGCGATGCTTCCACACTGCCGTGTTAAAATGTTTGCATCAAATAGTTCTGCGGTGGCGTCCCGATTTTTGTTCATCTCGACGAAGGTTCTTGTTTCGTACTGTCTGGGCAAACAAAATATTTCTTCTGTACGACGTTCTTCTTATTTATCCGATCGGTAGACAGACGTTTCCTTTTCTTTCCCGCGTGAAAGGGCCGCCGAAATGCTGTTCCTTGGAGTCCCTAACGAATACGGGGGTTGTGCAGATTACGGGCGCATCTTTCAGATCTCTGTGAATCGTGATAAATGTCAAGATGATATAAATTCAGCAACTATTGGCGCTCTCTTCGAACAGCGTAAATTATGACGCTAAATAATCACGTTTCTTTTTTATCTTGCCATTATTAGATGTAATAAAGAAGCGCTACCTTGGCTTGTAAGGCACATGAAACAGCATTACTTTATACACATTCGGAACAATGTAATCATATCTACCTTTCAATATTATTGCGACAGGTATATTCGCAGCCACTGAAATGTCTGGTAATCAAACCACTCGCTTGCGGAAATTGCTCGCTAAGGTCCTAAATATTGCTCTGACCACCGCGAATTTTTCAAGAGAGTTACACGGATTCCTAGCACAGTCTCCGCCGACGTTTGCGCCCAACGACGCTGGCGATGCGTCGGGTAATAAAGGATTCACTACAGGCACCGCCGGCGCCAACTGCCGTTTGGCGAGTATAGGTGCCGTGTGGAAAGTAGGCGGCCCGCTCTAAATTGGAGCCTCCGGCACGCGATAATAACGGTCATTGTACTCGGCCGTCCCTTCTGTGATGTCCGAGATTAAGAATAATTTATGAAATTACGCCTCTCCCTACCATTTCTGTGTATCGCTGATCTCATACAGCGCGTAACATGGAAAAGCGGCACACGTGCCCGAGCACTTTCGATTGATCTTTCTGTTTGTTTGCTTTTCCTTTTATTTCTTTTTTTTTTGGTCCTGTCGCCTCTGGTTTTGTGTAATACCTCGGTGCCTTTCGTTTTCTTTTTGCGTTTTCTTCTTCTTTTTTTCATTCCATGTAAGCAACTGTACCGAAAGCTGAAACTCTCGCGACGAAGCTGCAGCACAATCCAGGGCTACCGAAGAGAATGTTGACTAGAACATTCTTGCAATGTTGAGCGAACGACATTTCTTTTTCTCGACATGAAGCTTCTTATCTGAAAGGTCTGAGATTACAAGAACTCAAACAAAAGTTGTTTTCGTCCCCATTTTGCAACTGCGAGTTTCAGAATTCGGGTGCACCTACAAATGCCCCAGCGACACGTAGATAATAATTAAAAGCAAGCGTATACCGTACACTTGGCAAGGCGTGTTCGTTATAAACATTTTTTATCCTTTTTTTTACTGCAGGAGTCTTGTGTTCGACGTTCGTCCTGGATGTGAATTTAATAGTTTAGATATCAAGAAAATTTATTTTAGTTAGGCAATGCATTGTCGTGAGCTAAAGGTCGAAGAGGCTTCAAATGTTTGCTGGTGCAAAAATAAAGTGTATTTAGAGACCATACAGAAATAGAAAATAGCAGTTAAGGCAAGAGGTAAGTAGGTTGCTTGCATTGAAATTTGAGCAATAGAAATCTCTGACGTAGACTCTAAAGAGAAGTTTTCCGTCCCTTGCAAATGTAGTATGAAAGCTTAGCGCACATCCTAAAATTTACCCATTTCACGATCCACTCTCAATAACGTCTAGGCTATCGCCTAAATATGTTTATTACATCTCTCGCCCTAATTAGCGATGCTGTCTCTTTTCTGCTTCCCCACGGCATTACTTGCCACCCCAATTTGTAGGATAAATATTGTTTTACTTTAAGCAAAAGTACAAACCATGCTTCGACAATCGCTATATACTTTAATACCGTGCAATTTGCATGCCGTTATATACCACGCAATCGCACAGCTTAGCAGTTGACGTTCTCCTTGATAGGTTTGCTCTGACAGAAAGTAATCTAACTCAGGAAACATAGAAATGACAGAAAAAGTGAGACTACCTACACCTTGGTACTGTGAGCATATTATAAAGAATTGACTGGTTATTTTAGGTGGAAAACCCGTCAGCTCTGAGCGCCCTTATACTGTTTCCAACGTACTGACATTAACGATGTATCTCCAAACAGAAAGTTCAGTCTAGATTCCGTCAAAGAAAGTACTACCGCTATTAAGACATAGAAGCAATACCATCTAAAATTTCAGCAATAATGAAGCTACACCATGCACAAGTAGCACAGAATCGTGGCATTAACAAAAATCCCACTGACCTGCCAGCTTGTGTCTCTTTCTACTTTTAATTACCCTTTCCCACTATTATTCTTGAGTTACAGCTACTCTTGGCCCGGTATACTGCTTTAGAGATTGACGAAACAACAGGTTGTGTGTAATACCGCATAGAATAGTGGCTTCGTGAGGAAGAACAAGGATGGAGATATCCAACATCCTTGGCCTCAGTCAATTAAGAAGCCAGCGTGTGTCCTTTTCATTTGTGTTTCTTTTTTGTGAGCTGGGTGAGCCTGCTCTGAAACTCTGGCACGCCTTCGAGGTCTGGGGTCATCTCAATGAGAACCTTTTTTAATGTGTCAGTAATTAACCCAGCTTCGTGTCTTCGGAAGCTTTGCAGTGTTTCAATGTTTCAGATTTGTTCTTTTTTGAAAACCCAACAGTGGATATGGTGAACAGCAGTAAGGCTACCTTTTTAGCAGATTGAACAGAACTAAAGAAAGAAAAATTGGGGGTGGTTTCATTTTAGAAGATCTCCGAACGCTATTCAGAACCAGGATCGTTTACGCTGAATCGAGGCCAGGTTCGCTATTTTGTTCGCGTTGATTGAGTTTATCGAAAGCTTCCCGTCCGCTTGGCTCATTTTCTGAGAACCGTTTGTCGATCAGCTGATGCAAAATTGTGGGCATGGGAGTTATTTTGCGCTTTTTACTGTCCCTGTGGTTAAGAGTACGTAACTGGGCTTGTGGTGGCGTCCGTCACTCTATTAGTACGTACTTGTGCCCTCGTCGTCAAGTCATTGTTGTTGTCCAATCTTTAATTCCTCAGTGTCATCATTTTAAAAGTTGTTATAGGATTTCTGCTGTGTTTCTGTTGAGGCCGTAATGCCTGCGATATAATTTTCGTTGAGATGCGACTGAGCGTTCTGCATTATTTTCTACCTGGATGCCGTCGCCATAGGCAAATAGAAGAATGCTTTCAAAATTATCACTACGGCCACTTCGATTAGAAGTCTGCGCATGTACCCATTTGCACAATCTGCTATTAATCTCAACTATTGTCTGTGAGGCAATCTGCGGTTGAAACTCATACGATCTAATTGTTCACAAATTGCAGAAACTTCGTGACTAGTATTGTGTCTTGTGTGTTACGCTGCATATAGTCTGTAAAGTTGACGCATGAAATTTAGACACACCAACAAGTATGAAGTTCTGTGAATCGCAATTTCACTCCTTCAAAAAGAAATTCGAGAGCTATCCGCTGTCGTAGCGAATGAGTTCAGCGGCAAAGCGTTCAAAGCACGTAGCTGATTTTGTTAATCCGCAATCTACCGCTGCTTTGAATAAAGCATGTCCACATCTTTTGTGTGAACACATTTAACCCATTGCATTTTGGCTTTGGCCGTGTGGATTTATCATTTGTGAATTAGTGGCTGTGACCCATACCTGAAAATTCAATAAAAATGGCATGGCAGAAAAAACCCAGTCAGCGACAGGTATTTCCTGGTGTGCTGTCATAATATGTTCTATTAGGGGTACACACGGCAAAACGATTAACAATCGACACGAACAAACTGTTTTCGATAGACTTCTACTCCAAAATTATACTGTCCACAAATGGTGGTTTTACTACAACTTCTTCACACACAGTCTATCACCGTGATTTCATGTCGTTGCATGCCGTGGTTTCACTACACCAGAAATGGAGAGGAAAAGAAGACAGCCTCAGTGAGAAATTTACTACAGATGCAAGTCCATGGTCACGTCTCAGCTAATTATCATCGGCAGGTCTGTTTTTCTGTGTGTCTGTCCATCCATCCATGCACCAGCCTACCATCGATCGTTAATTTGGGCACATTTCAGTTTAACGTTTTTTTTATTTTGTTCTTTTGCGCCTATGTAATTGTTTTGTAATGCTGATAGCAAGTAGAGAACAAGGCACGTTAACTAGGAGAGCTGTAATATCAGCAGTGAGTATTAATCAAATGCTGTCATGCTTCGAGCTACTAGAGGTACTTGGCCGATGAACTGACGTTGCATGTGCCTCTCGAGCAACGCAGACACATTTGAACACCGTTTAGGAGCACAGGTATCAATGAGACTCTTAAATTACTAAGCGTTTTGCGTGGTCCGGTGTATATTTTGCATATGTTATGTATCTGTGAACCCGTCCCGCAAACATATCTATTCACAATGCACATTAGGAGTAACGTGCTCGGCATGCTGTCATTAATATCTCCTCACCGTTAATTGAAGACCTTTCTTTCTCGAAACTACGAATAGACAAGATTACGAACACACGGGAAGCCGACTACCACATAGCAGACATGCCATACAATTAAAATTTGACTCTGACCATGCAAGCGTCGCCGCATTTCTTTCGCGTTATCTATTTTTTTTTACTCAAAAGTAGAAAGGTGTGACCAGCGAACAATGCTTACATGTATACTCACATTCAAATTTTCTAGAAGTTGAATATTGCTACGGCGACAACAACAATAAAAGTTCACTCAAGAAAGCCTCGTAGATTTCGCATTTGCAAAAGAGGGCGAGTCACGCTAGTCGTTCGAATTCATAATGGACCGATGTTGAAGCGCACTGACACACATGCAAAAAGAGGGAGAGAAGAAAAAACTGGAGGACGCTTCAACTTCGTTCTTTCAGAGTGGAACGCGACAGAATTCAGAGATCCCTGACTGCTTCTCACGTTTCCGGGAAGCTGCAGCTTATGTAACAGTAATGTTTTACTGGCTATGCTCTCCCTGTGATCTTTGTTTTCCCCTTTCCCATTCCCCCGGTGTAGGGTAGCCAACCGGACGTTATTCTGGTTAACCTGCCTGCCTTCTACTTTTCTCTTCCCTCCTCCCTATGCACGAAGGTGACCTTTCTTGGGCGCACCGCTCCTACTGTTAAGACAGGCTTCAAACGGCAGCCGGAAAGGGGTTTCTGCTTGAGTTTCCGTGTAGCATAATTATCACGGCAAGATGGGCGAGTTGGTGATTGAACATGTCCCTAGGGGTGGGCAGCGCAACCCGGACGAAAGACAAAAAGTACACGATGTGAGCGCAGACTAACAACTGCTTTATTTTTTTCAAATAGTGACTAAAACATACAGAAAATGTAAACATGTGTAAAGTGACGCTTACAAAGGTGAAAGGGTGTTAGTCTATCTTACGATTCGAAAACTCAGTCACTTGTTAGAAATTTTGGTCACTTGTCTGAAAAAAAAAAACAGTTGTTAGTCTGCGCTCGTATCGTGTACTTCCTTCTGTCTTTCGTCCGCGTTGCGCTGCCCAGCCCTAGGAACAGAATAAGGTTTTCTCGTATATGCAAATTGTTCGATGCTGTCATGTCGGAAGGTTGTGTCTGAGTCCTGTTTTACGCATTTGCCGGCGTATGCTCGAGGAATTCGATTACTTCAATAACGCCTATGCGCCACGCGGAGAACCTGTGTGGGTCGGGATGCACGGTTCGGGATATTTCTGATGCACGGACAACGTCGCCCCCACCGACGCCGGATTCTCTGCGACACGGAGCCCTTAACGCTGTCGCGTTAAAGACAGTATAGGGAAGGGCTTTGCAGTCTGCTTTTTTCTGTTTTTTTTTCTGCGTATAATGGTGTACTTGAACATCGGTGCATTATGATCTAAAATGTAGCTCCCTCTTTACAACACATCCAATTGCGTTGTGTAAGCGAGAAAGACAAAAAGATCAAACAAACGAAAGTGGGAAGAGCTTGTGTTTTAGAAGTTTACGGGCTGAGGTAAAATATTAGGTACTCGCTCTCTTTGGACAGTGCGCAAGAAGTGGTTAACTGCGTTTTCAAGACCATCCATTCACCGAAGGGATACCGCATTTATTTCGTACCTTGGGCAGCAATGCAAAGGCCAGAAGATGCATGCTTCTCGAGCCTGTCTCGGAAAGTAGTGACTGAGAAAGCAGATAAAGAGACGCAGCGCGGCTTTGCCATAAGCGGGCTCGAGGCGCGAAAACGCGCAGCGGTCTAGCCAACGCTCTCGAGCGTTCGTTTTAAAGCGTCAGCGCAGAAATCCTTTCGTTGCTTCTCTGCCCCCTTCCCGTACGCTCCCGTCTCCGTTTTTCGACGCCTCTGCTTCGGTGAGAAAATTGCACGGCGCGGTGAGAGCGTTGTTCGTTTTCAAACGCCTGTTTCTTTTGTGCGTGAGGCAAGATGCGAGTTAGGCCCGTTTTCGGTCCGCTCAGTTGCGGCGGAACGCCGCGCGGTTTCCGAAGCTTCGACCGTAGCATATACAGTTGCATGCAGTGAAGAGGGAAGCTTGTCGGGGCGAACAGAATGCGCAAATCGCTTGCTGATCACTAAAAAAGAAAGCGTTGAGAGCCCCTGAGCTGTGGTTAGTCAGCTACAGTTCGGAATACAACGCGGTGAAATTTCGATCCCAAATTATCAGCTTTAACATTCCAGATGCTGGATTAACAACCACCATAGTAGAATGCGACGAAGTAAGCTTCTTTTTCATTGACGGCTTGGAAATAACTATAACGCACGCTTAACGCGAATGCTAACGTAATATAAGACGAATGCAAAGCTAACGACGTAGTGTGGTACTCTATATGGTGGCGGGAACTTTGCGTGTTTGCCGATTTTTATTGTCTTCTGCCGGCATTCCTTTTGCCCGATAGGATATGTTGTCATATCAAAAGTTAAAAAAAAATTTTTTTCGTGCGGAAATGTCCGACATACACACAAAAAACAAAGCTAACAAGCTTTCTCTTAGATCAAAAGGTCCTCGAAGGAGCATCAGAGGACTTCAAAAGAGAATAGGGGCCCGTATTTTATTCTCGTACAGATTTTTGTTGTTTCTTTTTTGTCAGTATAGAGCGAAGTGACGTGTCCGAAATCCGAGATTTTGAAGGCAACCAATCCGACTTCTTCGCACGGCGCGATGCACAAAATTTCCCTGTTCGTACGGCCCCCCTACCCCCTCGACCACCCCCCCCTTTCGCGACAGAAAAATAAAGTGTAAGCGAACAGAGAAACGTCGTTTTCCTGCGATCAGCGGGTGCGCGAGGCAGCTTTCCTGGGCTGAGTGAGCCCGGTTGTGGAGAACAAAGCGTTGACCCAGCGCAAGCCGACAAGACGGATTGTCGGTGGACGGGAGGAAGGTAGAAGGGGGAGGGGGGGGGGCACAAAGACCGAATTGCTGCCTTTCTCGAGATCCGTCACAGTCAAGCACTTTTGTTTTTCGGAAAGATTCTCAAGAAACAAAAATGTAGGGGGATGAAAATCACAAATGCTTTGCCGGAATCGAACAGAGTATCGTCGCCCTTTCGTTAGGTCGGATAAACATGTAAACTTGCGGCACTTCCTTTATGCGTTAGACGTAGCTAACAAATTCGTAGCAATTTTTTTGTTTCGTCTTCTTATTCGGGTCGAGGAGAGAGAAGCTTGTGGTATAAAAGTACAATTTTGCCAGGCTGTTATTTCTTTTTAAAGTTACCTGTAATGGGAATGTGTTGACTTTCATCATAATGGACAACGTAAAGTTGCATTGCCGGTAAAAAAAAAAACATAATTATTCAGAAAAACAGACAGCCACCTGAAACAATATGTTTCAAGCCTCTCGTTTCAAACACTGAAAAATTGAGTGTCGTTCGTGACACAGAAAGCTGGAAGTGCTAACACGCACATAAGTGAGACCTGAATGGACAACACAATTTCCGAAAATCGGCGTTAGTGAGGCTACAGTGTTGTCATTTTCGTTACTGCTTTTATCCGTGAAAGCATCCCAACATTTATGTAACGTTTTAATCGCTACCAAATTGCTCAACATCCTGTCGTTCTACGTTTCGGTGTGATACATGTGTAACAGGGAGAAAAAAAAATAAAGACCGAAGAAAGCTTGTGTTCAGCCTTAAAATGTGTACTTGAGCTTTAAAACCAATGTGAAACCATTGTACGGTAAGTACAGTCTACGTGAAGCCAATCGCATGCACTGGACTTCAATTGCACATACCTTTTGCTCCTGCAACTTCCTTTCGACGTGCTTTCACAAAATTAATGTCTCTTTATTTAAATGGTAGCGTTAATCAATTTGATGATGCTTATAAATACTCAGTGTCCTGCTATTTGCTGGATGAAAGGGTGGTACAAACACGCTTTCGTAACAAACGAGTTTAAATTTACGGTCAGCATCAGCAGGAAATCTGAATTGACATTGATTTAAAGCACGGAAGTACATTGAAAGTAGATTACAAGAAAACCCGTTTTACACACGTTCAAATATAAGTTGAAAATTGTCGACTATAGCAAATATAGAATTCAGGCTAGTCCGGGATATATTCTCCGCGTTACGGGATCACTAACAAAAAAAATGCTCTCCTAGAATTCCTGCCTGTTTAAGACTATACTTTATTCGAAGTACTATGGTATCATGAGGGAAACGTTATGTGGTTGCATCAGTGTAAACACGCTACGTACATTATGGTGGCGTGCGCAATCCAGTAAATTGTCAGCTAATTATCCGTAGAGATGTATCTATTGTGTGAACAGCACCTTGGCGGCGGTCACTAGCTATGCTCAGAACGAAGACACATCATTCCTGAGCATTAGAAATATGTAGGTTACCTAAGAGACATTACAAATCTAAGCCATAAACTGTTTGTGCCACTTACTTAACATAGCACTCGAGGCTGAATGATTCAAGGACATCTGATTGAGTCATTTCTCTCATCATATATGTTTTATTAGGCTAGAAGCAATATAGATTACCATGCACTGGTGCCTACGTTTCTGACGGGCGTTCAGAAAACATAAACTAGCGCTCGCAATTTCTACCGCATGCTTATCGCTAGAACAATGCAACATTACAAGCAACTAAATCTAACCCAATCAATGTCATGTCGTTTCGGTGAGACTGATAGGCTCTAGGAATAACTGCGTCAAGGTTATGTAGAGATCTCAATGCAATGCCGTTTTCACAACGGAAGACTGCATACGCGCTGCTTTATTGCCTTGTGCAGATTTTGTTGTTCTAAATGCTGAAAAAACTAAAAAAGAACGATGAAACATGGTTACAGCGCTATAGAAACGAAGAATGTAAACGCGCGCTGCTCAGGTCAAATGGCTTTACTGCACCGATGATGTGATTTCGATTTGAGCGTGCCTTGCTTGCATGCAAGCTTTGGTTCAGTAAATTCATTGGTGCAGTAAAGCCATCTGGTGCAGTAAAGCCATTTGGTGCAGTAAGGGCTGTATCGTGTGTTGCCACTATAGTGATTTTGTCACTAGATTTAGCGGCTTTTCGGTGTGAAAAAAATTATTACTATAATTGACAAATGATTTTTTAGTTTTCGACCAGCGACTTTTTTGAGACGTCACCAAATAATTGGTGGAATTTCAGCGGCTTCGAAGTTTACCAAGTTGCTTAAAAACTTAAAAAACGCTTTTAATATTTAAGTCTGAGACTATTTGACATAAAAGGCGTGCGCTGTCCATGTTTTCTTTCGTGACATTTGTTTGTGAGCTGTCATTCACAAAATGACGAAGAACTTTGTCAGGAATGCAACACAAAGTATGAACAACTTTTGTGATTGAATGGTGTGGCAATATGACTAGCATATACCCTATCTCATATAGCGAGGCGTGACATATACACATACCTACATGTACACAGGAATTGTCGCTCACGCATAACTGTGCCGACTCTGACACTGGAGTTTCTGCGACACGGGACGCTTAATGATGTCGCGTTAAAACAACTTTGTAAACAGGTCTTTATCATTCAAAGGCTACACAACGATGGTAGAAGTAGGCTGTACGGCCGCGTCGGCTGCGTGGCTATGGTAGTCAATGGTGGACTACACTCACAGAGGCCACATACATTGCTGTTAATTACCCTCAAGAAAACAGGCCCAGAAAGTGCAGTTTTTCTATGCTTCTAGAAATCATTAGAAGGGGTTTTAAATTAATGCTACAAGTGCTGGAGTTTGCCTAAGTACGTTCGATTGGCGAAAATTCGCGATTTTCGAAGTAAATTAAGTTACGGACATTTATTCCAATAACAATAATGCCGAGGTATAGAACGCACGATAGATCACAAGTATAAAGGTGTAGTTATCAGAGTGCCTGGGCTCGTTCACAAAAATATCAACGCACCACATCCGTTTCTCGTGGCTTTAGAGCAAAGCCTGCTGCACGGAACATTCAAGCTCTGCAAAGGTTGTCACATAGCATTTGACCTGCATAAGGGCCACGCAAGTGAACAGCATGACCAGGGTCATGTAGCATAATTAAGTTATTGTTTTGCCAGCGCCAAAAACTACAACATTTGCAAGCATAACATGGAGCAAGTGCGTCTTTGTGCGAGAAAGGTCAGGTGACCGTTCCCCTTTTGAACCGTGCTAAACTTGTAATCGTAAAATCTCATGGCAAACATAGAAATTTGGCTGTTATCATGCATTACCTTGAAAACACATTAGTAATGTATAATTCCTCTATACCCTGCTGGTAAAGTCACTGTTTATTTCGTACTTTTACTGACACTAGAAGAACATGAATGGTTTTGTTACATACACTATGCCGTTTAGCCTAATTTACAGTGTTCTGGAAACGCCTAAATTAAATAAAATTCAACACTTTCAGTAATAGTTTTGGCAACATTTGAGAAAAATTTCTTAACAGGAAAACCTATGTGTGCGATCTAAAAGATCTGCACTAAAAGGACAGTAAAAGTCATTACGCACTGGTATACGTAGTAAATAACTGGGTCACAGGTGCACCTCTGAAGTCATTCAGACTTGTCTGAGTAATAATCTATGTTGGCGGCGTGCACTTACAATGTCACAGTGAATTTTAGTAGTCGCCATGGCAGTGAGTTCAATATGTCTCAGTTTGCACTGCTGTTGCACCAAGAAACTAATTCATAAAACTCATTTGGTATACACGTGGAAGTCGACCTTTCCGGCGATGCTCCCGCTGAGCTGCACTTGTACAGTTGCCATATATAAAATTTCCCGCTCGCGTTTTCTCGGTACAGGTTAAACATCTGGCTTGCACCTCACCTAAACGGCTTCTATAAGAGAGCAACATATTTGACGAAACCACCAGGGTTTAGCAGCGACTTCTTTTTTGTTGACACTTTCTGGAGGGTCTTACTTTCTGACAAACATATGCAAAAATTCAGTTCCCGAATATTAGGATACGTGCTTTATTTTTTTCTCTTTCGCATCTCTCGTTCCTGTCGGCACAACAACGAACAAGCCGAATCTCTGGAGTGCACTGTATCTTGGAAAACAACCGCAACAACCACGCCGGTTTCCCAGCCCCGAGAATGACGGATGGTCCCCGGGGTAGGCTTTGTCGCGGTCGCCGCCGCCACTTGTGGACAGTTTCGCCTCTGCAGTTTGGGGACCCGATGAATAAGTGCTGCGAGAAAGTTGAAAAATCTACGCACAGAAATGAGACAAGGCAAAGCGCTGTAAGCGTAGGCCTGCTCTAACGGAGCAGCAACTTGAGGCGGATAGCGACAAACGCCGAAACATAGATAGAGAAGCGAAAAGAAATATGTATACTCATGAAAAGGGGGGATTTAGAAGAAACTGGAGACGCCAGTGGAAAGATAGCAAACGTGCCCAAGGGCGCACTGAAGTGACGTCATGTCGTTCCCTCACGAACGGCCAACGCAGAAAATAAGTTTTTCGTCGGAGCATTGGCGCTATTGCCTATATTCCGGCCACGCCTTCTGAACGCGCGAAGAATAAGACGTACGTGGAACGTGACACGCAGTCCCGGAACGCAATTAATTCTCGCATGCGGGCTCCCACACAACGCGCGTTGTCGAGCCGACAGGGAGGCACTGGCGGTCATGTATTACTCATGCAGGTGGTAGAGCGCAAAGAGAGAAAGATGGTTTGCTGACGTTCTCGCTTCAAATTCTCGGCACCATCTCTTGTTGTTGTTGTTGTTGCTCTGCTCCTTTCCGTCTTCGTCACCGTCCTTGTTGTGGTCATTGTCGTATTTGTTATTCTTGTTTGCTGGTGTAATACGACTTATATGCGTTCGCTTTCTTTTTCTCCGTTTTGTCTTGAAACCAACATCTTCAAGGTTGCAGGAAAACCTAATTCAATCCAGCTGACGGGCATTTCGGTATTTTTCTAGCCCGGCAGTCTTGCATTACCTAAACACTTGCACAGACTCGGTTGGATTTACAACCCAAAGCGATAAGTCGCTAACTTGAACCTCTCGTAGGCATTATTTTTTTTATTGATTTTTACGAACAATATTTTTCCTCCACCTGCTTGACATTATAGAACTAATTATGTTTACCTATTGTTTTATGCTTGGAACATTCGTTCGCATTACGAAGTGCAATCAACCTGTAGCTATATACAATATTGTACGTTATGATGGAGCCATTTATCATGAACTGGCTCGCCTAGTTCTCCTTAAAATTTGGGGATTTCCTTTAAATGTTTAGTGTTTGCGAAAGCAAACAAGGTGATTGCACAGTAGCATAAGTAAAGCAGATCGGATAGAAAAAGTGCGTACATGTGTCGAGTATACAACATATTATGTTGGATGATGGCTCTGTGGCGAGTATAATGCGCTAACTGTCGGCCACGAGCACATGCTTAAATGAAGAAATCATGCGCATACTCCGCGGACTGTGGGAATCTGTCTCAGCGAAGTTCGAGCGTCGAGTTTACGTTCGCGGCCACACGAGTGACCTAGCACGATGCCATCCCTGGCACGCACGCAGCCTCCATTCCCATGACGTGACCTCATGACGTAATCACTAGCGTCGGTCAGTCGGCGCGCGTTACAGCTTGTTCACCCACATTCCTTCTCCCTGCGCCGCACCCGCTTTCTACTTAAACACAACCACGGCCGCCACGATGACTAAACCCGTTAGACGAGAATAAGTAAGCTAAATTAAAAATTTGAAAGAAAAAAAGACATTCGATGAACTTCGTAAAATGAGTCCTGCCGGCTAGGTTAAAATAACGTAGAAATGGGGCAGCGCTCATTTCCTGCTGGACATCTAGCTAACCAATTTTTGCGCACGGCTGCTTTCGTTGCAGGAGCCATTTTCGAGGACGGCGAGCGTGATTCGGAAACTGCGTTCCGCAGCGCGGTCGACCTGGTGAACAACGACCCCGCCCACGCGCTGACAAGGTTCCGACTGGCCGGAGTCGTCCAGAGGATACCGTCCCACGATGCCTTCCACGCTCGGAAAGCAGGTTTGCTGCTCCTTCTGTCTCTGTTGCCGACGTTGATTGTTACGGAAAAGGACATTCCGAGATGTTACTCAAGACACCATGTGCTCTTTGATGTAAGTTCAGGTCATAAAACTAAGAGTTTTCCGATTCTAGATGATTGCTCAGGCTTATCGCGGAGGACCTCTTGAATTTGCGACACACTTTTCTCTAAAACTCTCTCTGTGGCGTTATCACCGAAAGCTGTTCCCCTGAACTAGTGCCGAAAACTTTTTCCGAAAGCTATTCCCGGGAGTACGGCAAGTTGCGATTATTTATTGCTTGCCTTATTTTGCGCACAAGGGTAACAAGTGTCTCGGTAAGCATTTGAATACTCTCATGGTCGCTCATGGTTCCTTCCCCGCAATTATAAATTATTTCACAGCACTGCGACGGAAAAAGTTTTCGTTTCTTCGCAGCATTCGGCCCCTTAAATGTGTTGCACGATTCGTGATTCGACTCGTGATTCAACGTGTTGAACTTCGTTTGCGAGGTATTATGAAAGTTTGCTTTCACGCGCAGCTAACTACAGCCATTATGCATATATTAAGCTTTGGAGGCGGCAAAATATCCGTGCCTTTTCATGTTGTTCTCATTTGCAATGCAAAGAAGAGAGCATGGCACAACCGAGCAGACTTTGATACCACATGCCTTCTGGAGAAATGCTTGATGTGATCATAAAAAGAAACGGTTTTTTCAGCCGTCTGCTCTTTTTCGTAATTACCCGATAAGAGAGGGACGGAAGGGAAATAATCCTCCCAATCTGGGGGATTATTTCTTTCGGCAATACTCGGACCCTAGGGTTGACAGCCGTGATCATCTGCAAGGTGACATGGGTGCTTGAAAATGAAAAAAGATTGAAGATTTCAAAAGCGCTTAACCACGGAAGAGAAATCTCATTGGTGTATTAGAAGAAAATATCATGAACACGTTTTGTGTGACAGGAAACTTTAGCTCGTCACAAATAGAAGCGAGATGTTAACAGCATTTCTCCCACTCGACATAAGATGGAACCCACAGGCGTTAGGACAGTATGAATAAACAGCATACAGTCAAATGTTCGTTTTTCTATGATTTACTATTTTGTGCTTGTGTATATCAGACTCGGAGTATACATGTATACTTTCTCAGAGGGAGGTAAATTGTGCCTGTGAATCATGTTTGACCTCTTACAAGGATGTGTCTAGCTAGTAGGCTGTATAAGTGGGCACTGATGATATAGTTAGAATGCAGTCAAGGCGATCGCGTCTATGTAAGGATTCCCGATTCATGCTCGTCTGACATTGAAACTTAAAGAGTGACGTCACTCATGGGCGGCATATAACGCTCATTTTGGTGAATGAAGGTCGCCAGCATTTACTACATTGCATAAATTAGCGGCATCACTTCTCTTTGCCATACCTGAATCCGGTTATGCACTTCTTGGTCAACAGGCCTTGTGTGTCTCACTTGGAGCACTCGTCTGACTCCTTCATTTAAAAAAAAATTTACCTCGTTCGCTTAATGGTGAAATAGCTACCTGCAGTCATGTTAGAATGGTTGCATTTTGCGGTAAAAGACACCCCGATAAAATCGCTTGGTTATCGCGTTCTGCCTATTGCCACGAATTTAAAGCGCATTTTCTGAAACACCTTGTGTGGTATTTAAGGCGAAGCTTTCTTTGCCGTACCTTTCATTGTTTCGCCTTGGGCGGTTGGTTTCTTGCTCGTTGGGTTCTCACCGAGTAGATTGTTTCTCACACTTAAATAATTGAAAAAAAAGAAAGGAAGCGCGTCTCGTTACGCGATTCGCACCTTGGCGCCCCAGCACAGCTGGCCGATGCGCTAAGCATTAAGGCACAAGTGCCCTTTCTCTCTCTCTCTCTCTCTTTCATCCTTCAAGGTAGGCCACGATTGCGCGTTAACTTCTATCCGGCCAACTGCGACTTGCTCTTGCAGATGATGGCACGTGCTGATGATGAATACGATTTTCAGGCTTTCGTACTATGGCACATGGATCGGGCAAGAAGCGGCCGGTTCAATTAAACAAAAAAGAAGTTGTAAAGTTGCGTGATACGGGTGCCCCAGAACACATGTGCGCGTGCCATCTTCGTTCACGCAAAGAGACAGGAATTTAGACGGGGAAATTTTATTGGGGGGAAAATAAGAAGCTGGAGGGAGCGGATGCACATCACGTCGGCTCCGTATTCCACGAATGTTTTTGTAGCGCCAATCACCAAGAAGCCACCCGCTATTGCAAGCCAACGCATTCAGCTCGTTCCAGGAACAAGTGGTTACCGAAAACGTGGTGGGATTCTCATTTTTCAAGCCTCTACAACAATATTTTGGCCGCACCTCGTGGCGGGAGAGCCGCGAGGCCACGTGCCAGAGCCGGCTTCCTCAACAATTGCCGATCATTTTCTCAATAATGGAAGTCACCGTAGAGGGGCGCAGCATATCCCAGGAAGAAATGGATATAAGCAAGGGATGGGTGGAGGTCAGACACATAAGATCAGACCGGCGAACCTCCCAACATCGTGAGAGCACCTTGTCGCCGACGCGGCTCGACAAGCGCAACAATAACTCATGGAAAGGCAGGCTAGAGCAAATACGCAAGGCAGGCAGAATGCCACATTTGCCAAGAGGGGATTACAAGATTGCGATCAGACCGCGTGGAGGACTCAAAATATGCAAGCACGTTATATGGAGTTCACCTCACAGCTGCGGTACAAGATGCGGCAGGCATTCCTCGAGCTGAAAGGGAGCAGGGCATTGTCTGCCCCAACAATTTTCAAAATATCCTCATCGTCAGTACATCGGGTCAAGAGCGTGCAAACGAATATCAGGAAGTAGCACGTATCAAGATTCAAGACACGGTTTACGAGATAATGCTTACGAGACAGCGCCGGACATGACGGGCAAAGGAGTCACCACAGGAAAAAGCAAAAACCCAACGGTGATAGCAGCAAAGAGACTCAGTAATACTACCACAGCGACTGTGTTCTTTGAAGGAGACAAAGTGCCCACGTAAGTCCGATACAGGCCAGCGCTACTCCCTTGCTCCCTGTACAGGAAACAAGTGGATTTCTGTCACCAATGCAACATACTTGGACACAGAGGAGATGTATGTCCCAACCCTGACAACAAGATTTGTGCGGGAGGTAGAGCAACACACCCTGATAAAGACCATAGGTGCCAACCTAAATGTCAGTTATGCGTTGGAAAACATCGAACGAATAGGACTAGGGCAATGGACGGATAACTACATCAAGAGCTTCCTATCAGATAGGAAAGCAGTCATCTCCGTCGGAGGGCTCAAGTCGCCAGAGATCGACATAGGGGGGGGGGGGGCGGCACGCCGAGAGGCTCTGTCAGTTCGCCGACGCTGTTTAATCTCGTCTTGATTGGACTCCCCGAAAAATTAAATAACATAGAGTTCCTGAATCACACAATCTACGCGGACGATATTATTATCTGGACTTGTGATGGTAGCGACGGATCAATAGAACGACTCCAGACTGCAATTAACACAGTAGAGGAACACCTCATGAGAACAGGCCTCACACGCTTTGCAAAGAAATCTGAACTTCTCTTGCACCGCCCCACACTTTGGGGCAGGCCTCCCAAAGGATACGACAGAAACGAGGCTCATGAGGAAATCAAGCTACACACCAAGAACACAAATGTGTAAAGCGTAAGGAAGTTAGGCACAAAGGTAACAAACACCATGAGATTAATCAAACGAATTACTAACAAGCACCAGGGTATGAAGGAAGAAAGTATCATACAGCTGATACAATCATTCGTAATAAGTCAGGTCACATACCTAGCAGCCTTCCACAATTGGTTTGCAGCTGAAAAGACTAAAATTAGCAACCTGATAAAAAAGGCATACAAACTAGCACTAGGGATTCCCATCAGTACGAGCATGGATCTCTTGCTAAAGTTAGGACTCCACAACACACTGGACGAACTCATAGAAGCACAGCAAACGTCTCAAGCAGAACGACTAACGAAAACCAAAACAGGACGGCATATACTAAGCAAACTAGGAATGAATTACCACAATCTATACGGGGAAAAGAGGACGATAACGAGAGAAATTCGTGACAAACTCCTAGTACCAAATATACCCAAAAACATGCATCCAGGTTACAACGACGGCAGACGCAAGAGTAGAGCAGAGAAAATTACCCGAACCTTTGGGTCAGACGACATAGCAACCTTCGTAGACGCGGCTGAATACCCACACAGAAATAGCTACGTAGCAATAATCGTAGATCACACCCAAAAACCCCTTACAAGCGTATCAGTTATTACCAAACATTCCTAGACAGCAGCGGAGGTAGCCATTGAACTAGCATTGGTCTCCACGAATGCTCAGTACATCATTAGCGATTTTCAAGCGGCCATTAGAAATTATGCAAAAGGTAGGATGTCTCCTGAGGCATGTCTCCTGAGGCATCAGAGTCAATGAAGCTAAATTTTCCAATGCAGAGATCAACGGGAGGCAACTGCTCTGGTTCCCAGCGCATACGACTCCAGACATTCCCGCAGTCAACCTCAACGAGGTAGCACACCGTGAAGCTGGAGGTCTTACTCGCCGAGCTGAGCAAAGAGTGTCTTCCATCGGTGAGGATAACGCGGAGGACGAAATCTGGAGAGAAAAAGATAGATTAACAAGGTTTAGCGATATAAGCAAATTCTATCAAAATCGGAGGCGAGTATTACCGCCACCTCACATTAAACTGAACAGAGCTGAGTCCGTTACTTGGAGGCGACTACAAACAGAAACTTATACGAGCCCCGTGCAACTAAAATCTTTCTACCCCGATATATACGAGAGCGATATGTGCCAGCTATGCAAGTCTGTTAGAGTCACCTTTCAACACAGGTTGTGGGGATGTGAAATATACTAAAATAAAATGGCAGTGTCCCCAGAAAATCTACGGGCGCGGTGGTCGGCCATGCTGCTCAGCTCAGAACTAGAAGACCAACTTTGGGCTGTCCAGCGAGCCAAGGAAGCCGCACGGGAGCATCAGCTCCCAGTGGCCATCTAGGCGGCCAAAGGCCCGAGCCTCCTAATCGCCGGATTCCAAATAAACTTATCACATCACATCAATTTTATTGCATTTCATTAACTGCTTCACGAAAACTTCACTTCATATCCAACCTAAATTGTACGTTTTACATGCATAACGTCTATATTATTATTATTATTATTATTATTATTATTATTATTATTATTATTATTATTATTATTATTATTATTATTATTATTATTATTATTATTATTATTATTATTATTATTATTAGTATTACACCAGCCGTTTCACGCAATTTGAGTCTAAGTTTGAGAATATAGTGTTACACATTAGACCAACGGGCTTGACGGCACATTGTTCGTAGTAATCTTTAGTTATTCAGAGTGTATATTGTAGGTCTATCAGTGAGCGAAGTAGTTAGTTTAACGTGCAAAACTTCATATAGCCATCTTGTTGTGTAAGTCAGAGGTTGTAGCGCACTGCCAGATGCACCTTATGATGTTGCATTTAGGACGTTATTTCTTATGGCCAATA
The DNA here is from genome assembly GCF_050947875.1 of Dermacentor variabilis. Taxonomy (NCBI): domain Eukaryota; kingdom Metazoa; phylum Arthropoda; class Arachnida; order Ixodida; family Ixodidae; genus Dermacentor; species Dermacentor variabilis. Next base: position 92,437,056 of record NC_134573.1, read on the forward strand.
AAATGTCAGAGATATGTATTAACTTTCTGTCAGAGTGAACAGTAGAAAAGAAAGATATGTGTACTCTGTATGAGGGACACAGCCACAGTGGGGTGCGTCAAACGTCTTGTGCGTGCTTCAAGCGATGTATGGGGACTATGGTACAGAAATGATGTAACCAAGTGTGTAGGCTGCGCACGAATTAGCAAGTTTACATGCTTAACCTACGTTGCAGCTAGTGGGGTGTCACTATTTAATTTTACAGTCGGGCTCGCTCCCTATTTGTAGGGAGCCCATTTGGTTTTTGCGGGGGGTGAATGGGCGTTAAGGTAAAAATAGCCCCACCCCCACTCCACCTCCATACCGGCGGCGCTCGAGGATGCCCTTGCACCACTCGATCTCGCCGTGCTCGTGGATGGGTGAGACTCATGCGATTGCGCTCGCTATGGAGACGGACACGTTCCTCCTCCTCGATGAAAATGGTTGGATATGCTTACGTCTTCTTGCCCGAGTCTCTTCATGCCATTTATATACCGTGCAGGGCGAAAGCAGGCGTACAATGTTGTGCCTCTGCAGTGTGAACGCCGAGCGACAATCTAAATGTAGCTGCGATTCCGCCATGTGCGGCTAAATAATCGCAACATATTTGCATTCCATACGTGCACGATTGAGTAATGGCTTCATTTCTCAACACAACGCTTCTAAACCAAAGACACGCTACGGGCACAGTTGCAAAGATATGAGGTATTATGTTTTGTTTACTTTTAGAAAGTGGCTGCCCCTGGACCGATTTTAAAGACATTTCATGTCAATATAAGAGGCTGGCATGCTGTTGGGCGTTAGTATGAGCATAGAAAACACGCAATGACATGCCTCAACGTCGCTTTAGTTTTTTACCTATTTCACGTGTGGCACCACCTGTGTTAAGGCAGCGACAACCTACGCCAGTGACTCATTTGCTAGCACTTCCCATGTAAGGACTCGTGCCGCGTAGTACCGATCTTACTGCGATGTCATCTACCAGCGTGATCGTCTTTTCAGTACTAGTTCACCTGCTCGAAAAGCTTATTCGCAAGGATTGCCATGCTAAGTCGATTGCGAGCGAGCCTCCCTATTCGAATATACTGGAACTTCCCGTGTCAGCTGCAGTTCATTTCACGGGCAAGTTGGTAACTTGTACGTGAGCCTACCAAGGTAAGTTCTGCAGGAAATCTTTATGCAGTGCGGGCCGATTTCTTACCTAGCTGTGCAAAGTGCCTCTTGAGCTCGTCTAAATAATTGCAATGCAGCGACTGGCGGAGCAATCCGCCAGTGGGCGACGTGCGCGGAGAAAGGCGCCGCGCCTTCCTCACTGCGGTAGTTTTCCGCGCGCGTCGCCAGTGCTATAGCACTGCACAAAGCGGCGCGACTCACTGCTTTGATACCAAAGCGTCCTCGAACGCCTCGAAACGATGGAATCGCCTCGTGAAACGTGGCTCGCGCGCCCACAGGCATAATGAGCTCGTTTGTATGGGCACGCCTGGCTCGCAGAGATATACACGCAGCCAGCTCAGGCGGCCGTACATCGAACATGTGAAGATGCGTGCGAAAGCTCGAGCTCTAAGGAAGGCCTGCAAATTAAACCTACTCGCTTCTTCGGTGCAATTACGCAGAAGCCTGGATTCACATTTTGCGTCGTCTCGGTTACACTTACACAAAGAAGATATTGTGTTTTTTTCTGCATAGATGACACGCCCGGGTACAGGATGACTTCTATTAAGCAATGCACTTTTGGTCGATTCGTCAATACTAAGCAAGCATGGCATTGTATAATGTTATCTTAGAGATAAATACTCTGTCGCCATTAAACAAGATGTATGTACTGTACTTTATGGCAGGGTCCCTCGTTTTCTCTACAGATAAGTGATTTAGTGTGCTCAAAGTATGGGCTATCAATTGAACCTGCAGGAAGATTCTCAGCTGGTTTCATCTTCTTCAATTACCACTGAGTGCTCTTGGGCCTAATGAAAGCGAGTGAGAAATGTATACCTTGCGGAAAGTCTCCCGAATACAATAAAGTCACTAAAAATTAAATGAGTGCAATGGTTTATTTTACAACAAAAATTGTTTCCGATTCACTCTTCATTTATGTCTTATTTGGAGGACGTTATAGAAAAGCAATAATCTATACATGTGTAGTGTTTCAATTACGTAAAGAACATTGCGGTTTCTGTTTCAACCTTGCTTTAGGAAAAGCGTACTAAAGATAGTGTGTTTTACTTGGCGCGCGAAACGCCGTGCACTTGTGTGTGTGTACGTAGGCGTGTGCGCTTCCAATTTTGGAGGAATCCGCTGGGCTCGTTCAGAAAAATGACGTTTCTCGCTCGCTGAAGGCTCTGTAAGAGAAAGCCTCATACGCTTTTCTGTAGAGGAGTGAGATTGAAAAGGCTACTCGGCGCGTAAGGAAAAGTGAGAAAAGATCGATCTCAAGGATTAATTTGCAGGCAAGGATTGCTGGGCCGGAGAAGAAATCCGAAGCTTCTAATTTATTAAAAAAGAAAGTCGCAGTTTCGCCCGAACGGCAAAGCGTCGATTTCGATAGAAAATCAGCACACTGCCATGCTAAGTTAGGATAGTACGTTTATCATCCGTATCAGCAATTGTAAACGTTCGCTTTCTACCTAAACTACCAAGCATGGTGTCAGCGCGCATGTCAAATATGAGCGCATCACACTCGATGGTCGCGGACCCCTGCTGTCAAAACTCTGGCGAGAGGAAACGCGACAGCAGCAGCGAGTGAAGTGCCCTTCGTGCTGTCTATCGCTTCAACGTAAACTGAGCGTCGAGAACACACAGCACGCACAAAGCCAAAGGGCCGTCGGCGCACACGGACTCTGCCCCCAATGCAGATCGCTTTCGGGATGTCGCCTAACCCGAGCGCTACCGCCACATGCGCAGTTGCAGCCGGAGTAGACCACCGCCCCACCTCCCCTCCCCGCGGCACCTCGGAACGCCGGGTACCTCACGCACGACGGGAGACGGCGCGCAGCGCTTTCCTCCCTTTCGTTGTGGATGAGTTGAGTTGAGTGGTAGTAGGCTACCAGTGGCATTAACATTGCAGTTGCCGCCGGCAATTTCTCCACCGTAGCGGCACTTAAAATACATGTCACATAAATCAAACACAGTTGTGGTTGAGATTGAGCCCGTATCGTTGGCACCCCTCGCACACTTTCGCTCGCGCATGCAGCGTAGGGTTCGCGGCAACGGTGTTACCGACCTTGGAAAATATACTGAACAGCACGGCGACGGCGACGCCCATCTCAGAAATGCGCCGGGTGTGCCCGTATGATTGGTATCGCAGTAAAACAATAGTAAAAATATAGAAGAAGCGTCTACTTTTATTTTCTTTTTCTGTTCTTACTTATTGGTGTTGGAATGAGAATTGGGAACGCAGCCGTCATAGGGTCGCCAGGCCTGTTTTATGTAGAGACACAGACACAGAAAAAGGAGAAAGCCATCAATACGCATAGTTCACAAGGTGAAATACAAACCACGTCGTCAGCGGGAACTTCTTTATCAACTGCCGAGTTCCATTCACACAGATTGTGTAACTGTTGCCAGGGGCACAAATGGGTTCTTGGACTTTTCTTTCATGGTACACCTAGACAGAGCTGTTTAACTATTGTGTAGATAAACAGCACGAATTTCCAAGTGATACACAGCAGTACTTGGCACAATAGGACGCCAAATGTGCGGAAGCCGTTAATGAGACGTGAACAATAACAATGCTACCGTGTTGAATATCATCATCACATTTAAGCCTACCGCAGCACGAGGGGCTCTCCCAGCAAACTCCAATTGTCCCTGTCTTGCGCCAGGTGAAATCACCTTCAGCCGCTGTTTGTAGCTTGCTTTAGCGTAGGCAACGAATTCACGTTTTTACAGCTTGACGACAGAGCTTGAGGACTGCCTTTATTCAAAAGTAAGAGCAGGTTTGCCGAGTGGCAGTGGTGGCGCCTCAGTCGGGCAGCCGCTTCGGTTTCAAGACAGGGTAGGGGGCAATGACCCCCACGGCGAGGACAGCGAAGTGACAGATAGTTGCTACAGCACCACAACATTACCGTACACAACTGTAAAACCCATGCTCCCTCAACGTACCCGCCGCGGTGGCTTAGCGGCTATGTTGTTGCGCTGTTAAGCACGCGGTCGCAGGACCAAATCCCGGCCGCGGCGGCTACGTTTAGATGGAGGTGAAATGCAAAAAAAAAAGAACGCCCGTGTCACGTAAATCGGGGCACGTTAAAGAACCCCAGCTGTTCAAAATTAGTCCGAAGTCCCTCCACTGTGGCGTGCCTCTTAATTAGATCGTGGTCTTGCCAAGTAAAACCCCACAATTTAATTTGTTTTTAATTGCTCCCACAGCGTTCCTGTTTTGGCCACGGTATGCGCGGCGCCCACGGGGAGCTCAAGCGAACGTTGCAGGTGATCGGGAAATTCAATAACTCGGAGGAACAAAACCCTTGAAGTAAACGAAAATAAACACGACTGCGGAAATGGGCGAAGTAATTAATGGGGCACTGCAATCGATGTAAGTTGAAAGAACGAAAGAAGTGTTCAGCTGCGAAGAAATCGCGAGAGTTAACGAGAACAAAAGAGGGACAAACGAGAATAATAAAAAAAGAAGGAACGAAGCACTACCAAACAAGGAAGAAGAATGTTTGAGAACTCGATCAAGAGGACCTCGGGCAACTCGAGCTTGAACGAGGAAGGAGGCCGGTCGAGCATGGGCGGACGCTGCACTGGGCACAGTTTTATTTCATCCTTTTATTTGAGGTCTTCGCGGCCAAAGAAGAACTTGGCCTCTCCGCGCTTGCACTGAGCTTCATTATCGCCGTGCGTCTTCGGAGAAGCAGGGAAGCTCCCGTAGCGCGAAAGCGCACAGAATGACCTGAACTTGCACATTCCCTTTCGAGGAATATTTGTGGCACTTAGCGCTCGTTACTTTCTTTCGGTGTTTAGGAACTTGAACCTCTCTGTCGAGCTGAACATCTTCTCTGTGAGTATCTTGCGGATGTTGTTGATTGGCCCGTGCGAAATGACTGTCGCTATTGTTTTATTCGTTATGCGAACGATCATCTGTTAGCGTACACGTGTTTTGAAAGCTCGAGAGGTAATGACGCTGAAATGGCAACGAGAAGGGAACATCCACCGGAATAATCACTTCTTCGTCCAATGCATTCATGTTTTATTATTGGGACAACTCCTTCGAAATAGCAGGAGAAATGTAGCAGCGGCTATTTTGAAACCACCCACCAATTTCCCATGTGTGGATGTTATGCGACTAAGATAAGTTTTCCGGGAGTTTGTCCGTTGAGTAGCTTCCTCGCACTTCACTATTTGCCACCTCAGTTTCAGCGCACTCGGCTTTACACGTGCCCTTTTTTGTACCCTAGACAGCACTGTGTCCTTCTTTTCGTACATATCTTCGTTACTAGGTGTTCCGATGAACTTTAGCGTCCACGGGGATTCCTGGGCGTCCTCATGGCGGCACTGTTTTCAGATTTGCCGAGTTGGCTGCCGTTTCGCTGTCTCATTAACAAGTCTGTCAAGAAACGTCCCAAGAAGCGAAACACAGTCAGATTTTCAGAAAGTTAAGGTAAACGTTGGGTATTGTAATGTGTGTCTATCGACTGTACACTGCGCTGACGAGCGAAGCTTGAAAGCGTCACGCGTCGCTCGGCATGCTGGCGAGAGCGGCCATTTGCAAAGCAAAGCTTATGGCATGCAAGCGCAAAGCTGCAACACAACAACCCACCCCGTCACCACCCACAGAGTCAGCGCCTTCATTCTGGAAGGCAACGCGCTTCTGAATGTGCACTCTTTCGGCCCACAAAGGCTCTAGCTCAGCATTACAAGAGCGTAGTGCGAAGCAAAGTATGGCAAAAAGTAAAGGACCACACACGAATACTATCGCGGGGCGCACAAGCCATTATATGTCAGAGACATTCTTCAGGAAGGCTTTCCTTCCAACGCGCGCGTTCGGTAAGATCTTCACGCATGGTAATGGGTGTACCGAAGTGCACGTTCCAGCGATATCCTCGATGTGCTTCGCAGAGCCGAGAAAGGATTTTGCTCGCACCATCGACCAAAGCGCAGTGAACCTTGACCTTTTCCGATATAGTAGAAACATTCTTGGATCTCTGTCTGACTTCCATTGCTCCAGGCGTGCTTCACCCCTTTCAATGCTTTTCGCGGTAAGTCCCTTTTTTTTTCCGGCAATTTTAGCGCATTCTCTTGCCAGATAGCGTTCTTCTTTCCTGCTCCGAGAGAGACATGCTCTCGCGTTTCAGTCTTGCCTTTACGTGACCAACGAGCTTTCGTCTGCTCCTAATGGTCCCTCGTGGGCCGTATATGGCTTCGAGAGACATCTTGATCAGTGCACTCACATCAATGAAGGGGACCACGTGCCGGCAGGCTCGCTTGTCCGCATAAGAAAGACGACAAAAAGTAAAACCTTGAATGGCACTGTTCGACGAACTCTAGACTCGCTTTCTCTTTCAAACACACGCTGTTTCTGTTTCATTTTTTTTTTTTGGGGGGGAGGGAGGTCGAGAATAGAGGTTGCTTCTTTGAACTGCCCAATATATTTTGATAACAGTTATATGTAGTCAGTGTGATGAGGCAATAGAAATGATGGGCTGACGGATAAACACAAACTTCTTGTCCAACATGTGTCCATGTCATTGACCCTACCTGTTTGACCTCATATTTCGTCTAGCTGCGTTCCATAATTCTGCAGTTATAAGATAAAATCTGAGAAATAATATTTTACCGCCGAATTATCATCGCGTAATATTCTACTCCGGATCACATTTATGCAATGCATAAGGCACAGGATTTTCACTCGGGAAAGAACATTAATTCAGCTCACTGTATTACAATGCTACAAAGAGCCATTTCGATATGGTCTTTCAAAGATCGCATTTCATTAAAGTTGACAATTGTTTTTCGAAGAGGACAGTATGATTCTTCTCATACAGCCTCTCAATAAGTCAGAGAGATGAGATACTATCGCTGCTTCCATTAGTTCAGTATAGGCAGCCTTAGCTCTGCCTTACTTGCGCCATAACCACTGTGCGCAGGTATTGATACCCGCCTTATAACATTTTCTGTATACTTGACTACTAAATTTTAATGAATATAAATAAAAAATCTTAGCTGACTGTATGGCTACACGCCTATTTTTGCCGCATTTTCAGCAAACTTAGTTTGTAGCAGCTTTATCGCATATCACTAATACTCCCAACCTAGTATTGGACGCCCTCTTTATTTTAGAAATAGATTTATTATTTTAGATTTGCAGCAGAACTAAATTTGTAAAGAGCCCGTGAAAGGTAGTTTAAATAAATACCAAAAAGCACATACATTATTGTGCACACAGGACGTAAGCGAAAAAAACATGTCTTCTTTTGTGTGTTACACGAACATCTCTTCCTTTTTCTGTTAAGGTTTCTTGCTTCCATTGTCGAAGTAAATACAGAAATTTTACTTTATTAGAAGTTCTCAGAAAAAAAATTACTGATTTTCGTCTATTACATTTGTACAATTAGGGCATCTACAAGACCAACTAGTTCATTTCTCGATTGTTTGTTCCTGCATTCATTCGCAGAATTGGCAACACAATAGGCACTTTCACGAGTATGGAACTGCTCTCCCATGTACAATTCGTAGAAAGATTAAACAAAACTTTGAGTTGTATTTTTTTTTTTTTTGCTGTCTCGTTTCTTGCTCGCTCTAATATTTATGCATGGTAACTCATGTTGCAGTGGTACTGACGAAGGAACAAATTCTCAGCAAGTGTTTTGTTTGTGGTGTACCTTATTGCGTTGTGTCCTCATGCGTTGTGTCCACTCACCAATGGGATCGCACAGAGACGGGAGAAGAGAAAGGTTAACCAGAACGAAAATCTGGTTTTGCTGCCTTACACGGGGGTGTGGGGTAGGGGCACGTAAGAAAATGAGAAGGAAATAGAGAAATGTGCGACCAAAGCATCACGCACAATTGCTGCTGTGCCCCGCACAGAATATCCGTCCACATTTGCAAGTTGCAGAAGTCCTTGTGCAGGTTTGTTGTCCACAAGAATTGCAACAATGCGTTCGAAGCTCTTTGCTGCGATGGCTAGTGAGTGCTTAAGTTTCTCCTCGCGACCACAGTCACCACAAGCAGCGCTGTCAGCAATTACAATGCGAAATGCAAAATGTTTTTTTTTTAATATATTCCTAGCCCTAGCCCACAAAGCAGGGTAACATTGCGTCGGCGGGAGACCTGCTAGGATGTAAACATGAACCGAAGAGTATAGGTTGTGCAATTGGTTGTGCTGAAATTCTGGTGTCTTCCACACTGAGAGCGTGATGTATCTTGCCAGCGCGCTAAGCATTCTGGCCGCATGTAACAGTGACAACAGTATCAATTCTGACATGTTGTCTTCAAGCGCTGACCGAGAGACATTATCCGTGCGATCGATATACCTAGGATGCCGCAATCAGATGGAAACCGATAAAGTGTATTTCACGCTGTTCTTGCTCGGTCGAATTATCAAAAGGTACTCTGATCTCAAATACCATTTCTTCGTATAGTCGATGCCGCAGGACTGTTAGCAAAGAGAGCAGCGCCGCTTTCGGAACGCTTAATAAAGTTCGTACTTGAAGTTGATCGTGGCTCGTGGTACGAAGTTCCGCAGCCGTGTATGTCGTCGGGTTGCACGTCTACAATAAATACCAACCATATATATATATATATATATATATATATATATATATATATATATATATATATATATATATATATTACTTATTATATATTACTTCACTTATTCCTGCCGTGCGCTAGCTGATTCCAACTTGCACTTGCAAATTTCCTCATTCGAGCTTTTTCTGTGCATTGCTGTCCTCGACTGCACTTCCCTTCCCTTGGCGCACATTCTGTAACTCTAATGGTCCAACCGTTCATCTGGACTGCCGATTTCATGGACTTCGCGGTTCAATTTTTTTTTCTGAATGTCATATAGAACATAGCGTGGTTCGGGTGTAGGCCTGTTGATGGTTCATGATTCGGGAAGTTACCGCAAGAAACACACGAGACGAAGAAAGAGACAACACGAAGCGGTACTGACAATTAAATATTTAATGAAACAAGCATAAAGGTTGTAGAGATCAGACGCGTGAATCCGAAAAGCAAGAATCAGCAATACATAGAGCGACTTTCCACAGGAGTGCGCTACAAATACTAAGATAAACGCTGAAAACTGCTGAGGCACCGAACACGTGTGCGTCACATGGTAAGAAACAAATGGTCTTTCTGAGAAATTGCAACTGACGGCGAGTTAAGGCAATCACCGTCCTTAAAGCGTCGCATGTCCAATGCCTCTACATTCTGCCGATAATCTCAGTGCATGATAACAAAGGAGAGCAGCCCAAGCAGCTGCGGCAATGAATAGCCAAGTTCGACCTTTCAGCAGCCCCCAAAGAACGCTCATGCTCACGCGGGCGAATGTTAATACACCCACCGGCTTGTCCAATATAGACCTGCCGCACTTAAGTGGAATCTTATAAAAGACACGTGTCGTGCAAAGGACGTTCCACGTCGGCCACCAAGGTCTGTGAGTGGTGGCGCTGGCTAACACTCCCAGGGTTCTACTAGAACAGAGAAATACCCAAGAAAGTGGACGGCAAAACGGCGCCGCGGTAGCTCAATTGGTAGAGCATCGCACGCGGAATGCGTAGATAGTGGGTTCGGTTCCCACTTGCGGCTAGTTTTTTTTGTCATCCACTATCATTTCCATTAATTTATCATTTCTTTTTTTTTTCATTTACTAATCACAAGTAATTTCCTCTATGTTATCCTTTGTGTCAGTGTTTGCTGGCTTCTTATCATATAAAGCGTCATGCAAGGCACATGTGAATTTGTGGGCTTCATTTCACAGGAGGCCGAGCTTGTGGTTGCCCTTGCCATAATGCTGCACAACTTCGAAGGTTTACAAGGTGTTGATAGGACATCTACCCCATATTTACCACAAATATTGTTTAAGATTATGGGAAGCACTATGTATATATGGAAGTACTGCAACATTCGTCCTACTAGCCTGTTCATAGAAATTGACAGTTCTTTGTCTATTTCCCGAGGCTCAACAAGCAGCGATTCGCAAATGAAAACAAAACAGAGCTCGGAAAACCCGGCTTTCTCAGACGCCCCACTTGAAGTTGAAAAGAAGAAAGCTGCTTGTGGGCATGAGCGTTCCCTGGGGTCTGCTGGAGAGTCGAACTTGGCTATTTATTGCCGTAGCTGCTTGGGGCTGCTTTCCATTATTATCAAGTACAGATTATCGGCCGAAAAAGAAACGATCAGCTGGAAAGAGATTGTAGAGGCAGTGGCCATGTGACGCTTTAAGGATGGTATTGCGTTAGGTTGCCGTCAGTCGCTATTTCTCAGGAAGAGCTTTTGTTTGTTTTCATGCGATACACACGTGTCTGGTGCCTCTGTAGTCTTCAGCGTTTATGTTAGTATTTGTATCTCACCCCTGTGGAAAGTTACTATGAGTTTTATTGGGTTTTTCTCGTTGCTTACCTGGTGCACGCGTATGGCTGGTCTATGTAAGCTTCGTGTTCGTTTCGTTTAATCATCAGTTGTCAGTACCGCTTCACGTTGTCCCTTTCTTTGTCGCGTGTGTTCCTTGCGGTAAGTTCGCAAATATTATAGTTACTCAGAAATAATATAGTTGATAATTGTGGAAGCTGTTCGACGCGGCGTCACTTTAATTCCGGCTGCAGAGTCCAAACTCGGCAGAACAACGTGCGTAGTGTACTGTGTTCTACTTTAGTCTAGATTTGTCCTGTTGCTCTTTGTTTCCTCTTTCCTCCCCTCCTTCCTATGTTCCATTTCTGTGTTGCTGTCGCCTCCCTTCAGAAGAGTAGGCAGGCGTTGTGCCCCTTCCGGTGGCAGTTGCCAGCCTGCTGCTCGCTTTCCTTTTCCTGTTAACTGTGTATATGTGTACATGTGCGGGTTCAAATGATATAGAATTTCAGCTATTTTCATATGCTCTCTGATTCACACCGCATCCTTCCTGTCTCTTAAGGCTACGCCTAGCATATTTAGTTCCATCGCTCTTCGCGCAGTCCTTCACTTTTCTCCGAGTTTCTTTGTTAACCTCCAAGTTTCTGTGCCATACGTTAGCCTAGGTAGAATGCAATGAGTGTATACTTTTCTTCTCAGCAGCAGTGATAAGTTCCCAACTAGGATATCTCAATGCCTGCCGTATGTAGTTCAATCGATGTTATTCGTCTGTAAATTTGCTTCTCATGATTAGGGTCCCCTGTGAGTAATTGGCCTAGATAGCGTACTCTTTCACACACTCTAGAGGCTAACTGGTGATTATGAATTCTGATTTCCTTGAAAGTTCCATGAACATTACCTTTGCCTTCTGCACATTTATATTCAACCCTACCTTTAGACTGTCTAGGTTAAGGTCCTGAACATATTTGTTACAATTCATCCCCAGTGTTACTGAACAGGACATTGCTTTCTGCAAACGAAAGGTTGTTGAGATATTAGCCATTGATCCTCACTTCTACGTCTTCTTCGAGACCGTGTGTAGCCAGTAGTCCACGTGTTCCTGAAAACACTTCCTTCGCTACGAGATCTGTTATCTCGTGTTGTTTTGCTTTTCCGTTCATCTCTGGCTTCGTTGTCGCCGTGCGTCTCCCAGTATTCGCAACATCCCAATATATCCGGATTTTTATTCTGCGCGCCTATCTCCAAACCTCATCCTATATCTGATGCTGCTGGCCCATCTACACCACTCGTTCATCCCAGTTCACCCTCTTCTACCTCTTATCGCGGCCGTGTCTGGATGCTCTTGTTGATGCCCTGGCTGGCTGCTTTACCCTGACATCCAAGGCTGCTTCAGGGACTGCTTGCGTGCTGCCCAAGACCACCGCTTTTTCTTCTTTTTTTTCTTTAGCCACCATCGATCTAAGGCAGCAGCGGGGCGAGTGGATGGCTTGATGAGATTCGGCGACCCGGCGAGCCAGGCGGAACAGCCGCCGAGCAGCATTCTTTGCTGCAACACTCGCTGGCGCGTCTCGGTTGGTCCGTTGCTGTTACGCTTGTTCTGGTGTGGCGAGAGCGCTCCGACTGCGCCATCTTGCCCGTGTTTTCCGTCGGTTGCGCGATCTGTGCTTCGTAGCTACTGTACCAGCGTTTCCATTTTCCCTTTCTTTCGGGGGCAAACTGCAGCCGTGTTTCCTTTTTTTCTTCTTCTAATGTTTCTGCTGATAAATGCTGCCACCCTAACGGAGGAACATTCGAGTCCGAAGAGGCTCTTTTGGGAAACCGCCAACTCTGTTCTTTTCTCAGCAAGACCCCGTCCCATTCTACATATCTGCGACAGGAAAACTCGCTTCATTCTGACACTGGCGCAGATAAAAGACGCTGGTAGTCAAAGCGTATGTTCGCAAGGTTTAAACAGAGAAGAATGCAGAATTCTTCAACGAGATTCGCCTTTCCTAGAAAACAGGATAGCCTGCAAATGCAAAAGGAACGTCGTTACGGAGACATCGGAGGACGTGTGAAGACTGTTTCTATATATGACCCCGAAAATTGCGCTGCACAGGCTGCTTGAGGGTGCGGTTGAACGACTTATATAAAATATATTGAAAATGATGATAGCAATTTATTTATTTAAGGCTATGATAGAAATGAAATGTCCTTCCGTTTCTCTCGAGTCTGCGGAAAGTCACCGCATTAGCAATGATAATTTTTGCAGCTTCAAAGTAATAGGTGGTGTACTTAGGTAGGCAATTCAACTTCCCTTAATGTTTGCGTCAACCTTCCCCCTTTGGGAACAATCTGTTGCGAGGTTTGTATCCGGGAGCAGTGGCTATTAAACTACAAACTGCCATTTTTGCTTTGGATAAAAGCTCGTGAATTGTTTTATCAAGCTGGTGCTCCGTGCTACTTGGCCAGAAGGTGACACGTGTCACTGCCATGAATACGCCGTACATGTCTGATTAGGGTGTAAGCCAAAACAATTATGACGACTTTTGCGATTCCTCCTGCTTTCAACGCTATTGCTGCTAGAGAAGAATTAGCTCTCGCCATGGGCACGCGCCTCCCATCTACTCGAGAACAATTGCTTTACAATGCACACAACATCGTCTTCGTTCGATATAATATTGCCTACTGCAGCACCCGAAATGCACACACAAACTCCATTATCCTAGGAGCTTGCATGCTGCACAAAACTCCGAACAATCTGTCAACCGCCAGAGCTGTCCGATAGCGCAATGCTTTGAGCGCTCGGCTTTCAAGTACACGTAGGTGCAGGGTAAATGTGCAGAGTAGCTAGACTGGTAAACAGAAGACGTGACCGTAGGGTAAACAAGAATTCCGTCGTCTGCTAAGCCTACGGTCTGGTCCGTCTTTGTAGCAGATAAATCGTGTTTGGTGGCACGGACACGCTTCTAGTCCCCTGTGCAACGCACTGTCAATGATTCAGTGAGAAATTGCAGCTGGGCTGCCCAGTGAAGTGGGAGCCGCGCATTGAAATGCTCCATTCTGGCACTGTCCCGCACTTGTACATTGTACGCATTACTCATCCACCTACCGCTCTTTCGTGGGGGTCATTCACTCGCGCTCACTTCGACTCACGCTAAGAATCGCGAAACCCTCACTCCGACGACCCTCTGGCTTGGATTTCAGCAGCAGTCCTTACTTGTCATGTGATGTCATACCTATATATACGAGACCACATGAATGCGCAGATGCAAAGGAAGTTGTGCTGACTTCGTCATAGTTTCTTACTGTAAGGCTCAATTTCTTTGAATTTTTTCCGACATCCAAGAGCAGCCTATATATGACCAACAACTGAGGTTTCAAGCTGGTGTGACGGTACCACTTGGCATTCACAGTGTCCACAAAGGGCGTATGTAGCGTTCACAAATGAGAGCTTCTAACACTTTCAAAGGCTTACTCCCATGATATTTTGGGGTGCTTATTATTATTTCGTTTTTTACGGTGAATGACAGACAGACACCTTTAATCCCTAAAGAAATACTCGCATGCCTCTGAGTTGCCTCAATAACTTGCGGTAGTACCTTTATTGCAGCCTGCTTTGGTTTTGCTTCTGCTGTGTCTTGATGTCACGACGCGGAAGGTGATCACTTGGAAGGAGGGTGTTTTGACGTCTCGGCCCTCATTTTGGCTGGCTAACTCGTTTTCCATGCTGCTAAATCGGCCGTAGCAGAGTATCGCCAGAGTAGGCCAACCGCAGCACGAGTAGGAGAGCAGCGACGACCCAATGAGCCGCGGCGATTGTCAAGACGTTGCAGTGTCCTGTTCATAAGGAAGAACCTTCAGGGACATGACGTCACAACTGAGCAACCACCTTGGAAATTAAACAGAAACTTGCTTGAAAAAAGCTATTATGTGTAATAATTTGAGCAGCTATGACGCTTGCTAGTATTTATATGTTTTAGGGGGTGGGGGTAAGCGGTCATTGAGGCCTAACAACGCCCCTTAAGCAAAAAAAAAAAATAGCGGATAGTCAAAAATATCTTGTAAGTGGTCCTTTAACGCCACAGAAATAAAATAAAGAAAAGGTAAGACGCAAACGAAGGCCTCTGTAACCATTTCGTTAGAGTTCGGCTGATCGTTTGACGCGGCGCGAAATGCCTCCAAGATGCCAACAGTGTCGCACCAAAATAACAAGTTTGCCAAGCCTGTACATGGGCAGTCGTAATAAATCATGGGGTTTAACGTCCATAAGCGATGGGCTAAGAGGAACGCCGCAGCGAAGGCTCCCGGATCAATTTCGAACCCCAGAGGTTCTTTGACGTATGCAGCTAAAATATGGCACACGAGCGTGGTTGCGTTCCACCCGCGTCGTAACGCGGCCACGATCGTAAATTGAACCCACGGCCTCGCACTAAAACCGTACGACACCGTGGTTACAGAGCTAGAGTGACGTATACTCTCATAATTTGATGAAATTATAGGAAACGCAGCGAAACAAAAGCGCAAACATTAAACATGGATTGCTGTTACACAATTATCCTTTGTACTGCTTGTCTTTTGCGTACGTGTTCTTTCGCTCTATTTTATTTTAGCGTAGCATGGTACCGACTCGCCTTGACGCCATCATGTGACCCCTATGTTTCGGAAGCCTGCAAGGCTTTCGCCGTACAAGGGGCCGAGCTCAGAAGACTAGTCGTTAATTTAGTTTTGCGCAATATATATATATATAATATATATATATATATATATATATATATATATATATATATATATATATATATATAAAAGCCTTTGAGACACGTCTGACAGACTCCTTGTTGTCTCCCAATACGGTTTTGTATTGCTGGATACATGTTATATACCAGTGTTTTTCCGAACTTGAATCAAGCCCGCAAAAGATACACGCAATATTACCGCGCTACAGGCCACTCGTGGCACTTTTCATGTATTCGCGGTCTACTTTCGCACTCGGAAAAACGCTCTTATGTAGCACGTATCAAGCGACAGAAAGATGCGTCGGGAGTTTTTCATGTTCTACAATTTTTTTCATTGACACTTTCCATTTAATTATAATGTGTGATGAGCTGGTTAATTAATTAACACTGATTGTATAGTTAGGCGGGAAGAAAAAAGAATAATCCGAGTACCTCCAAGAGATGGCAAAAACAAATCTTTGGTTCTGTTCAGCTACGTGGCATTTGCATGTTTTTTATGGTTGGCTCAAATTACGTGGGACAACCTGTACATAACTTCCCAGCTGGACTTTTCGGGTTGCAGTAAGATTCTTCGCGTCCTGATCCCAACAATACCAAACCATTTCCAAAGTGGTCGCTTTTCAACTACAGTGTACGGAATGTACAAATCATTGAAAATCAATAACGAGTTTTGCAAATAGGAACGTGGGCTGCTTGCAATTGAAGCTTTTTGGCGTTCCCGTTTTCATCATTTTGTTTTCTCACTTTGAGATTTTACTCTACGCGATTAAAATATCTAAGTTCTAGAACAAGCTTCTCAAAATCAAAAGGTGGGAAAGATTTTTTTCAGTTGTGCTTACCACGTTCGTGCGTATAGATGCGGTATCAGTGGCTATAGTCGTGCTCCACAAACATAACAAGCATTGTGCCTGCCATAATGTGGGTTCACCTCTGCGTCTGTGTTTCAGTTCCGGGCGGTTATCGATTCGTCCTTACGGTGAAGGAAGCTCACATTTGCTTCTCGTCCTTCTAGACTACGGTGAGGCAGATGGCTCTCAGCCACCTAATGTGAAGTTTCGAGATCGATAGTCGCGAGAAAGATGGCGTTAAACTAATTACGCTAATTGGAAAACAATTTGCAAATGTGATTCGCAGATGGCGAATCAGGGAAGCGGATGTTCTCTGAACACGTGGCAGCGAATAGTAACCATGAAGTTGCTATTGTGAGCGCATTATGGTGCCAGCGTAGGCGAGTTGGTATATGCCAAATGACTAACAAGCAAACAAATATGCTTATTTTTCAAGAAGAATACAATTCTTTTTTTGTGGGGGAAGGCAAGAACTAAAGGCGAAAATACTTGACGAGGTCTTGGCCCCTTGATTGTCAGTGACGAGGATGAAGGTGCGATTATCAAATAGCGAGATGTAGTCATATCTGTGCTTGTAAACTCAATCTGGGTAAATGCTGGTTTCGGGCTAGAATAACAAACACATGTCAGTTCTTTTTTTGCTTGTTTTAGTGCGCGTACCAGCGCACCTTGCAACTTAATAACCACTGGAGCTAAAGAAAGGAGACTGAATTCATATGTATGTACGTATGTATTTGATTGAATTGAAGTTTACTGCTCGTTCATCCAAGCGAGGGTAGGCTGAGACTAAAGGTATAAAGCCTGACAAAGGTCGCAGTCCCCTTAAGTGAAGCAACAGGTTAGACAGCAGAGGCCCTATAACGTAAAACTATTCCAATATGTTTTAGTCCAATCTCCTGACGTCAAATTTGCGTAACCGCTGGCGCAAGCATCGGGCGGTCATCCGCAGGGTTGTCTGAACAGACCAATCAAACACTTTTTTAGTTTATATGGGTTCATTTTCTTTGCTTGTATGTATGTATGTATGTATGTATGTATGTATGTATGTATGTATGTATGTATGTATGTATGTATGTATGTATGTATGTATGTATGTATGTATGTATGTATGTATGTATGTATGTATGTATGTATGTATGTATGTATGTATGTATGTATGTATGTATGTATGTATGTATGTATGTATGTATGTATGCATGCATGTATCCCTAAAGATACCGTCGCGTTGATAGTTAACACTCTCATGTACTCTTCTGCCGGGTCCTTCCCTTCGTGGTTTCCTAGCAATACATCCGCACCAACTCTTCCACTTTACCATTTTGCTGTATTTCGGCTGCGCGAACGCACAGCAAATTGAAAGCGACGTACACGCGGCCTGTCAGTGCAATACCACTGCTAGAACAAGCCGCGCGTAGCTGCTCAGCAACCTGAGCGACTGCCACTTCATCTTCTGTCGCAGCCTGCAAGCTGCTGTCGATGGGCGTGATGGCCATCGTGGGACCGAGTTCAGGCCCCGGTTCTGCCGCCGTAGACGCCGCGTGCAAGCGGTCACGTGTCCCCCACCTCGTCACCCGTGCGCCGGGCAGCGGCATCGGCGACGGCGGCGTCAGCAGTGAAGAAGGCAGCGGAGACTCGTCATCCATCTCAATCCGTCTGTCACCTCGGCGTGCCAATCTGGGATCTGCGCTGAAAGGACTCTTGGACATCAAGGGCTGGTCGTCCTTCACAATCGTCTACGAGGACAGCCTAAGTAAGTGGTGTGTTGTTTCCTCACTGACAGCTGGTGTGCAGACGCGAATCTCTTCGGCGAGTTCTTGAGCAGGTGCCTTTACTTGAAAAGGACACTGACGAGGGGTATTAAATTAGTTAAAGCAGTGTGTTCTTTTATGGTCTATTTTAGTGATTTACCATAATATGTTTACTCATAAAAGACGAAAAATGGCCAAAGCTTTCCTTCCTTGCGTTTCGTGGCGAAACCCCAGGGCTGGTACGTGAGTACGACGTCATGCATTGCTAAGTACCATTCGTATTTTTCCCTTTTCTGGCTTGCGCAGTTGTTTTTCGGGCGTACTCAGTGTATTTTCCCATATTGTAACATGGCACGAAGTTAACCAAAAGTTCCTGGATGTGCTACTACTGCAGAAAGAACGCCCTGCGTTTTCTGTGCATGCGTTATTGTCTGAACCTTTTCTTATATTTTTTTTTTCAAAACAACAAAATCTGATGCTTTCGCCTTCCGAATAACACTAGATCTCGCGATTTATCAAGCGACCATCAAGAGTGTCAGCTTTCAGACTGTGTTAGGCGCTGTACCTTATTCAGAGCGCGTGTAAACACGTTTAGGCATGACAGCGGGCAAAAACAAAACTCTTATGGTCAAAGAAAGAACGCGTAAAACCATACAATCCGTCCTGTTTTATATTTATATTCTCTGTTCGTCCGTGTTGCGTGCTGCCCTGCCTGTAGTTAAGGAATAAACAAAGAAACCCAAACCATAGTTTTAGGTCCGTGAAGTTAGGTTCGCGTGCAGAAAATATTCGAGGCTGTCTTATGCGCAAAATTGACCCTAATGCGGTTCAGTGGGGCAACGATATGAGCCTATTTAAGAGTCTTGCTTGCTAAAAAAAGAAAACAAAAAGAAGAGAACGTAATCGCAATTGCTGGAGAAATGTAAGTCGCCTTCCGCGTAAGGAGCATACATTTAGCAAGCCGAAACGCATCGGAATAATGCCTTCTATACCATCCTCAGCTCCCCCCCACATTCCCCTCCCTCTCCCCTCCGCCCACCAGCCAACGGTCCCCAGAGAAGCGCCGTCTAGCCGCACTGCGCCTCCTCGTCGGCACTTGCTATTTTCACTTTTCAAAAAAAGTGCTGGAGAAAAAAAGAAAAGAAATGGCGCTTACTCGAAGCACGTTACCGCGCCCACGCAGCCGCGGCGTCCGGTGGTGCCCCGAGCGAGTAGTTAATTAGGGAGGGATCTCACTTAGGCGTCCCCAAAGGGTTGGAGAGGCGCGCGAGCCGCAACATCCCCGGACGGTCTGCGTGGGTGAGGGGATATTTTAAAGCAGGCGTCGGGAATCGCTTTCCCAGATAACGAGGCCTTTGCGCTTTCGCATCTTTGTTTATTGTATTTTTTTGAAGAAACCACGAAGGGCAAGTGGACGGCGCAGCGGTTACCTTTCTCGTTCTTTGCAACTGCTTACGTTCTTCCTTTCTTTTTTTCGTCTTGAATAGCGCCGTTGTTATGTTAGAGATATTGATTTGGCAATTATGCAGCTTGCAGATGACCTTGCTGTCTCGTCAGAATTTTGTGTTAGATCTTAGCTCCCTGTGTTGGCCGAATTATTGTGAACAAAGGTGTTTGACGATTCGGAAAACTGCAACGAACCTTGAAAATGCCCTTTGCGTTAGAAAGACAACTGGTAAGCAAACCGCCGCCATTCTAGAAACAA
Organism: Dermacentor variabilis; assembly: GCF_050947875.1. Classification (NCBI taxonomy): domain Eukaryota; kingdom Metazoa; phylum Arthropoda; class Arachnida; order Ixodida; family Ixodidae; genus Dermacentor; species Dermacentor variabilis. Next base: position 92,456,599 of record NC_134573.1, read on the forward strand.
TGCGAACATTTCGCTAGCTGATTGACACTCGGGACTAATGGTACTGGAGCCGAAATGTTGTTATCAGGAACCGCAGAAAAATTACGCGATAGCAGCTTGTAGACCATAAGCGAAATGGCATTCTTTAGCACAAATGAACAAAACTAAACTTCCGAGAAAAAGAAAGAAGCCACTGTGTTCGAACTTTGTTTACGGGCACTTTGGATAAACATATCCTTTCTTGCAAACCTAAAGATTCAGGAAACTATCGTGCACGGGAATGTGCTTTGTAGCACGGCAGTTTCAATGCGTGTACCTCATAGTGCCACTTTTTCTATGGCGTTCATTTTTCTTTCCTTTACTCATCTCTTAATGTTGTAGGCCTCACTACATGCTTAATAGAAACCATGTGGCTCTCGTTGTGAAATGAACAGCTGCATATGTAATGCCTTATTGAATTAGCCCATGATGGCTTGATGGCGGTGTACGACTGTTAATGGCTGAGGGCGGTTCTTTAGCTCTCGTTTCCACTTCAGGTCGTCGTCTTCGAGCATTGGAAGATAGGATATCTTAACAAATTATAACTTTAAATTGCGCGAACTCGTGTGAAGAAAGAAAAACAGAACTCCGATCGGACTGATAGCGGCGAGTGGAGTCGTCAGTCATGAGTTATGTTCTCCCGGGTCCGGTTCCCCCGCTCTTTAAATTGTTACATCCCTTATCGTGCATTCTGTAGCGGCTTCGATTGCCCTGTCTGCAAGTGACGCTCCAGAGAAACTTTATTTCCTGTCTGTAACTGCCACGCACACTTATCGGTCGTCTGCTATTGTTCCTCTGAGTGTCACCTACACCAGTTCGATACTTTCTTTTTTTTACTTGAAACTGCCGTTGCCAAATTCGCCTCCGATGCACCAGTGTTATACCGTCGCTGGATTGTGGTGGCTTACTTATTCTGCATTGTAGTAGTTGACACGCCAATGTGGAACTGCTGCTTGGCCGAAGATACTATACTGAACATGTTTTGTTATTATGTTCCCGTTATGACGTCCAACGATGCCTTCTCCGCGCAGCGTTAAATCAGCTGCAATCACGACGTTTTATCAGAACTGAAGATTCTTGAAACATGGCCATGCGCGTTGTGGGCGCAAGAAGTGTTGCTGTAAGTACCTTAAATCAACTTGTCCTTGCGACCGTTGATAGACTTGGTGCGGTGCTTGAAGTGCCCGCCCAGCTACTGTTCTCTGTCTCTCTATCTCTCCCATGTTATCATTTCTCGTTGCTTTTTTCGCTTTTCCTAGTCAAAGGTAGCAAACGGGAAGCGCATCTACTTAACCCCTCAACCTTTCCTTGCGTCTTTCTCCCAGACTAATCGTTGGCGCTAGTGTGCATTTGAGAAAGCTCCCCACGTCTGTCGACGCGCGCAGTCTCATAACGCAGGCGTGCTTTGCTGCAGGACTGCCCACCAGTTTCTAATAAAATGTTATTACTGTACCCGCGTCTTGCGTCGAGCGACAATCCGCTAACGCTCCTAATCCGAAGAAAGCGAACACCGAGAAAGAGCAAAACAATTACGGGAAGCTATATATATTGTCCTCGTTTCTGCAGTCACAGTGAAAGCGAATGTCTCAGTGGCCGCAGGTGGCGTATCACGCATGTGCGCTGTTTTTATGTGGCCTGCCTTCAATAAAAATGGCTCGGATACCTGACGTTCGATAAAGAAGGAGCGGCAGGGAGTTCAGCTGTGGCTGCGGCTGGTTGGCTTCTCTTAAGGGGAAATGCGAAATAGAGATAAGAAAGAAGTTGACTCGCTGTGCGCACACTGGCAGACGAATGTTCCCTCAGAAGCACCCGTATGACCCGATCGCGTGAGAGAAGTACATTCTCGCTTTTATGGCTTTGCGCATTCTGGAGTTCTTCAACCAAGGTCCAAGAATTTTCGCTTCTAAGATGAGTCCGTCATTATCCCATTGCAACTTCTGAGGAAGTTACCCTCCACCAAGCGAGTGCGCAGAAAGGCAATTCCATGCAAAATGACGACAACCATTTTATCAAGGGTACATGCTTCAAAAACCTTATAATTGCGAAGTTACGCTGCTCACGGGCCAATTGTGTACATAACGCGCACAGACCGCGAAACTGGTGTGCTGCGATATTTTCAGAGTCCAACGAAAGTTAGGCCATTCATTCGGCATGGTTTGTGCCCCTAGCCGGAATCTTGACTTCGCCTTACGTTGCGAAATCAGAAACTCTAGGTGTATATGCCTCAACCGACAATTTACCGCCAGATACCACCAGATACCATCCGATCAGAAGGCCACATCTCTGACGACAAAGAATGCGCGCTAGGCGAGGCTTGTGCAAAAGTTGGTATTTGAGGAAGACTAAAGAAGCGTAGTTACTCATTAGCATTTGAAAAACACTGGTGATCTACTACATTACGTGGCGAAAGACGTTGCTCTCGAAATACCGGAAGATCGAAAGCTGCGTGAACCATTTGATCTTAGCAAAAATTATTTCAATAAATATTTCTTCAAGTTTAACATATCATGCAATCGTGCAAAGGCTACGTTGAAGTTGCATTGGTATGTTACTAATTTTGATATTTTTACAGCGTTATACCAAGCTCGTATATTCCAGTATTCGAGCTTTATATCTAATGACTGCAGCTCATTTTGAGGAGCATACTTTTTTCTTTTTCGTTGCCACATTCTTTTGACTGTGTTGAGCTCACTTGGTGCATCAGCTTTGAATAACTGTTGCATGCTCCTTGTTCTGGCTTAATGTCCAGGTTCGTCTATGTCGCGTCATATAACATTATGGATTATAATCTTTGCCTTGACAATTAGCATAATATGCCCCTCTTTTATCAAGAAAGTTCGCGAATGGTGTGCTGCTTTTCGACACAGCGACAATCTTCTGAAATCATTTTTTTTATTATCCTCCTACATTCCAGTGCAAAAACTGTCATTATAATTTCGGCACATTGAAGCGGGGAAGAATAAAAGGTGGCATACATCGTCTCGAAGAGACATGTAAAATTATTCTGCTTTCGCGTCCCACTTTACAAAAAAAAAAAGATTAGAAAAAGAATGTTTCCGAAAAATAAAGGATATCGCTTCTTGCCGCAAGTTTTGCGCTTTCGAAAACCATGCACGAAGCGACACGCCGGCGCACTGGGCGTCCGCTCACGTAGCTACAAGGTCATAAACGCGTTCGGACCGTTCCCCGACACTTAGTTCCTCTATTTAAATACCACGCGCGCGCAATGGCGACATTTCAGCTCGCCCCAATGTTTTTATCGTCGTCCGCGCTCAGACACCTCCCAATCGTGCTCACCAAAGACTTGGAAGGGGGCCACGTTTTTTTTTTTTTTGCGTTGCCGCCAACCCATGGAGCGGGACAATGGAAGCAAAGGCCCGCCGAAATGCGAGACGGGAGAAAACACTTCAGAAGAAACAGGACATTGTTCGCCAACCGGGTTTAATGTTTTTTTGCCTTGTCTCGCCCGTGTGCGGCGGAGAGCTATGTGCGCCTTCGCGACTGCGTTCGTTTGTTTCCTCAGTTCATCTGCTTCCCACCGGATGTTCGGGTGCATGACCTCGCCAAATGCACGGGCTAAGAATGCGAGAACGAAAGACAAATATGAGTGTACGAACGAAACCGTTACACGGAGAATACGAAAAGAAAATCGAATGGGCTTGAGACATGGAAGTGCCGCTTCACTGAGATTTGTGTACGTGCTTCCGTACGTGTCTGTGGCCGCATGTGTGTGTGTGTGCCTGCTTGCGCGTGTATGCATCTGCGCGTTCGTATGTGCACCTGAAGGTGTACGATGCTCCAGAGTGAAGAGCGATCCTATTTCGTATCAGGACGAGTGGAGATGGAGGCTTGCAGAATTCCATTTCCGTTTGCATTCCAAATTCCTACGTTTCACCAAAGCGTCCTTCAATGAGTCGGCTTTGTCATCCGTCTCCAGATTGTTCTCCACTCCACGCGAGGTTTGTTTACTTTGACCCGGTCTCTACGCTTTCGTTTAGTTGAGAAGATTTTTCGGCGTTGCCTGTGTTCGCGTTTCTTTCTGTTTTGTCCGCTCTGCCACCGCAGTCATACACTAGAAAGACCAGCTATGCGGAGAATTCCGTGCTTTCAATGTGGCTTCAGCGGGCTTATGATGTAAGTAAATAACCGTACACTAAAACAAGAAGGCAAGCAGAAAATAAAGCATAATGTCGTGTTGTAAGCAGCACTTTTTCCATGTATGGGAGCAGTAGACGCAGCCGCAAATAACTTGGAACTATCGTTCCTTTGGTTGTCAGAGTCGCTGAGAAGTGCGACAAAATATTGTGCTTTCTTCTGCTTTCGGATTTTGCCATCGGTTGTTTTGCAAGGCAACGTAGTTCGCCTCACACGCTGCAACCGTGCATGCCTCGACTCATGAAAATGCACCCTCATTGTCTTCAACGTACCATGCGGAAACATCAACTAAAGATTCATGCTGCATCTCACCAGACCTCCCCAGCGCCTGCTAATTTAGCGACCAGGTCGCAAAATAAGCTGAGCGGAATCTCTTAATGGCGTAAATTGTGGCTGTGCACAATACGCCACACGCCACCAAAAATCTCTCGATAATGAATTGGCGTTAAACGGGTGTACTCACCAAATAAAAACATATTTGCATGAAAATGTATTGGGTTAATTTCAGAACATCGATGAAATTATGTGAACTGATAAT